>NC_052108.1:5875417-5892175 GCF_012273895.1 Zerene cesonia
ATATTAAATAATTAAATTTCCGTCCGCGGCTTCGTTCGCATGGGGTTCAGAAATTTTTATTTCATGCATTTCCGAAAGGAGAGGCGATGTGAAATGATTTATGACTTTTGATATATACAAATGAATATCTCGCCAACTGTTTATTAAAAAGAAACCTTTTTAGAAATCTTTGTTTCATTTCTAGACACCTATCCAATGAATGAATTAACTAAGTGTTAGGATATCTTTTATTTATCTCCCGCTAACGTGTTGGTTAGCCACCACTTAAAATAGTTTTTTTTTTCAAATAAAATGTAGGCTATTAGTTGACTGTTGAGCCTATACATCTAACTCCAATCCTCCAAAATTTATAGATTATGCATTCATATTACATTACGCTTAAAAATATATATTTAATGTACAAAAATGATCTGTTTACTGTTTTGACTTCATAAAAAGGAGGAGATTCTCATTTCGACTGTGTTTTTTTTTGTGTTTGTTGTCCTAGAACTTTCTAATGGGTGAATAGATTGATGATGATTCTTTTTTATTTCAAAGCTAGCCATTCTTGTGGCTCTACTTATATTTTATCTAGTTCTGATATTGAAGGCGGTTTTGAGTTTGTTAAAAATATTTATATTATACTAGCTGCGCCCCGCGGTTTCACCCGCGTAAGTCCGTATCCCGTAGGAATATCGGGATAAAAAATAGATGTTGGCCGATTCTCAGACCTACCCAATATGCTTACCAAATTTCAGAGGAATCGGTCAAGCCGTTTCGGAGGAGTATGGCAACGAAAACTGTGACACGAGAATTTTATATATATAGATTATATCCATAGATAATCAATATTCCAAATATCTCGTATAAGTGATTTAAAGTTTAATCGCGGCGCAGTACCTAATAATTTTTTTTTACTTTATACCTATATATCTATTATCACAGACTAGCGGTCCGCCCCGGCTTCGCCTGTGGTACATATATAGCCTTCATCAATAAATGGGCTATCTAATACTGAAAGTATTTTTCAAATCGGACCAGTAGTTTCTGAGATTAGTGCGTTCAAACAAACAAACTCTTCAGCTTTATAATATTAGTACAAATAACATAATACTATACTAGCTATTACTAACGTGGTAAATGATGATACTTGCTTCGCTGTAGGTAGACGATGTTGAAGATCAAATCTGGTCTTTATCGTGTTTGTATTTTTATGTATATTCAAATTACTTATATTACAACATATTAGTATCGAATTGAATAATACGACCGTGTTCTTGTCGTTTTACTAGATAAAGCTGAACATAAAATTGAATTTACTGAGTAACTCTAACATTCCATTGGTTTATGTGTTTCGTTGAAGAAATGTTCATAAGAGTTGGGTATAATATGTTTCAACAAATTTACAATAATGAATTAGCAACACTACGTGAACAATTTCCAAGTAATAGAGGTGTCACAGGGATTCATTGAATAAATACAAACTTTAAGAACATTTTGAACGGTAATGCAACAAGAGGCATTGAATAGCGCATCGATGGAGCGTTCTTATGGGCTATTGTTAGCCAACAAACACAGGAAACAGTAAAGGTAAGTCTTAAAGACTTCGCTTTACCTACAGGTAAGTCGCAGGTGTGTTCGCAATACCACTAGAGTTGTAAACAAGTCTATAAACAATGAAAAGTGCTCAAAGAGCAACCGAAACGGTTTGTGCGTTATGAAAGAGAAGGAAGTTGTTCACACTGAAATTTACTTGACTGTCAAAGGATTTAGCATGACGATGTCATTGTCGAAGATCAACGGTGTTGGCACAACATTATAGCACAATGCACAGTTAGTAGAAATGAATACTGGGTATAAGAACAAGCAGTGGATACTTGTATTATTCACTAATACGGAGTGTCGGGAAATACATTGTTGATTATTCATGCTAAGGGAATGTTTATAAATTAACACATAATGCTGGTAAACATTGTACAGAATGGGCAAGTTCATTTAAACTTTAGGTGTTTACTAAAATAGCTGTTATACATTTTTACATTTTGCTTTAATTCGCATGTTTTAAATCTCAATCAGATTTTCAATAACATACTTTACAATTACATTGATTATAATCATGGTGATAGTAGTATGACCTTGGTATGATTAAGTTTTACATATGATACTTGTTTTCTTCTTAATAAAATATTAGCATTAGAATTTCCCATTGTTATGTATGCCGCCTATTAATTTATGTACATAACGTTATAGCTAGAAATTCACAATCAAGGCTATTCAACGTATACAGCCTGCCCCGTGACACTTTCCCCTTCAGGCAGCCACGTCGCGTTGCTATGGAAACGGCTTTCCATGGCTACGCGCATTGGTCGGAAAATTCAAAATGGCCGACGCATATCGATCGAAGGGGAGAAGGTTTTGGGGCTTGGAGCGTATTAAAATTGCACTTTACGGCGTTTACCCTCTTACTATTGAAAGTCAGCATTATAAAGTCAGGTAGGAATTGTAGGATGGTTACATCAATTGTTTTATATTGAAAATTACGATACTTTGACTGCAACAAGTAATTTCGGGTGCGTTTATTTTTTCAGCTCTATACTAGAGTTGAAAATATGCATGTGCCATAACAATATTTTTTATACATAACTGCCTAACTGATATCCGCTGTTTCATTAATAATAAATTACCTTAAATCACTTTATAAAAAGTTTGCTGCTAATTAGTCAAAACCAATTGCGTTCTTTAAAAAAAAAATTAAGGATGCACACGGCATCCTTAAGGTGTCATCAAGCACTTTTATAAAAATAAGTTCGAACTGTATAATGACACTCAATAAAGGGTGCCTTTGTTTGTGGAAGAGGAAGTTTAAGAGGTGTCTTACAAAACGGATGTTATTCTTGCGGAAGTGAGGTGACTTGGCCTTTGTTTCCCATTTTTAGTCATCGTAAGTCACAATGATATGACGTTGGCTAAGGTTTTTTAGAATGAAAACTAAGTTAAGAAGCAATCATCTATATTAAGAGGTTTTAAGATTAAATTTGTAAATATGTACTTGGCTATTCGTTGGGCTTAACAATTTATATAAGAAACCTTATTTGGTTTGTCGATTGTGTATTGTATATTCTGTGTGGGACATGATACATATAAAATAAAAAATTTCGTCTTCAACAAAACAAATAAACTCTTCTGCTTTATTGCTTCATACTAATATTATAAATGTAAAAGTGTGGATGTTTGGTCGTCAATCACGCTGGAACTTCATAACGGATTTTGATGAAATTTGGTATGCGGACAGGGTATGAGCTGACTTGGGTGATACATGCTTTTTATCCCGATTAAATGCTCCCTTGGGATAAAACAGGAATCTTGATATCTTTATTTTTGCTTCTTAGAAAGAAAACTATTGTATTATTTATAACTGTTTTTTTAAGTTTATACACAATATGAATGTTAACAGCAATAAAAAAAGCTATCTTTAAGATGAAAATAATGTAACAGTAGACAGAATACCTTCTTTAAAGACTATAAAACGAGGAATACAAAAATGTCTGTAACTTCGCAAACAATTTATGTTGCGTTCAAACATTTAACATCATAAAACTTGGATGCTCATAGACCTGTAAAAACATTACAGCTCATGAAAGTTTGAATTTAAACAGTGTTGGATCGATAAACTTTTATACCTTTTGATGTGGTAGTCAATATGTTTAGTGGGCGTGTCCGCGACTGAAGACAATGATCTATTTTTACGGGAACGCGTAAGGAGGAGGCCACGTGGTCGCCAGCTGCGTTAGCGCACGTGCCGCATATTTATACCGCCCGCCCTTCCTCAGGATACTTATTCTTGTTAGTAATATATTAAGATACAATGCTTAGTTACCCTTGTTAGTGCAATATGTTCGTGTGGTGTATACGACGAATTAATGCGCGGGTAATACTGTAAAGTATATGGTCCATACATCCGATTGCTACATTTTAATCTTGAGCTGTAGTTTGGAAAATCAAATTTCTGTACTTTCATGTTTTAAATGACTTTCTAATGTCTATTTAAATATACTATGCAGAAATATAAGTATTCGTGTAAAATTTAATATTTAGTTGGATTCGATCGCTGCTGATAATGGAGGAAAATCCCGGTTATAGTTGTTGTTGGGTTTTCTATAGGCTGTTAATTTGCGAAGAAATGAAGCTCTTAATTTTATGGTTAGATAATTATAAACGTGCATGGTAATTAGACATAGCAGAGAGTGCCCACGGACATCGCTAGCGACGGCGGCTGTCGGACGGCGAAATATGAACACCCTGGAGGGTTATTAATCTGTTCAATTATTACGAAACTGACGCACACCGCTACACATGTCTTCTTTGTCACATCCGTTCTAGGTAGGGCTACCAGCAACTAAGAAAATTAAGAAATATGAAGCCATTCAAGCAAAACTTTTCAGCATCAGCGTAGCGCAAAATGTATTAGAAGGTAACACTGATAAAGAAACGAAGGAACCTAGAACAGCTGCTTCAAGGAATACAGGAATACTATGAAGTTTAGGACATAAATGTTAATACGTCACAATGTAAGATTTATATCTTAACATATCATAAAAGCGTCAAGTGTGTAGTATATGGTATAAAAGCTGTGGAGATATTAATATGTGGTCATTATAAGGTCTATGACCTCATTTGTTGTTAATCTGTTTTCTGCCGGCCCTGCCGTCGGTTTTACTCAAAACTTGGACGCAGCAAAGCGCGTGGACAGGTGTGACCGGCTGCCGCGCATTTTCATATAAAACCAACGTTTCACATATAAAAGGCACTTCCTTTCATCCCACAACCTACCGTCGGGAATGCCCATTAATTTGCCAACACAATATTTTTAGTGTGCGGCTCGCGTGTAATATATCGTGCCCACGTGTCTCCGTATGTCGTCCGAAGAACGGCTGCGTCAAATTATTTTCGTTCATGTCACAAGATACAGCGCTCATCTGGACGATTTTCCTTTAAAAATCAAGCCATTTGTTTGTTTAATAACATCGCCATATAGTTCGCTTCCGTCGGCGTCATATTAAGAAAATTCTATAAGCGGCTAGTTTACTACTAGTTTCAATCGAATGAAATTAATTGCGAAGGTTTGTGGGAATGTGTTGTTAATTATTCGTTCTCGATGCGTTTTATGAAAAATTGTTATGCGCTAATTCAAATTCACGGAACATAGAAATTTATAATTGGTTAATGGTAAGTTTCTATAGAATTAAAAATGCCTGTAATTTATGATCATTCTAGAATTAATAAAGATCATCTAGAATTAATAAAACCTGAATATATCCGATCCGATTTATAACGCGCAAAATAAAATTCTACGAAAAGTATGCTATCATCACTGTTCTTGTTTATTTCATTACGCTTATTATATTTTATGTCGTAAAAGAATTTATAAGCAAATGAATTGGACCGGCTGTTGACCGCTCACCGTTGCCGAATGACAAGTGAAAAATATCACTTCATTTATTTGTGGCATATATAAGATTTTCACAATAAAACATTTTCTATTAGAACTATTTTTCCATGACATATTAAAAACGGGCTGTAGGAATGTATTCAGACAAATGTGTTGTTAATAAAACGAAGTCTTTTATTTGATATTATTACTATTAGATAAAGGAATCTTGAATTGTTTGAAAAAAAAATGTATTTCTTTGAATAATTTTAATTTGAGATTTAATTTTTTACTGTGCTGTCAACTGATATTGGATGTTTAGGTCGTTTAGGTACCAAGGTTTAAAAAGTAGACAGATATGTATGTTTCATTAGATTCTTAATTATTTTAGGGTTTAAGTTTACATTTAGGGTGCTGTATCTACATAGAAAAAAACTTATATAAGATTACTTCATTTTCCGTATGTCTGTCTGTCTCTCAAATTTTTCTGTCATAGTTTAAGATACCAAGCTGAATAAAATAGCATATACTTGATCTCAAGATAGACATCTTGATTTAAGGCCCAGTAGAATCAAACATACGACGATAGGACGACGATCAACAATCAAAGATATAACCACTTATGTTGCATTTAAATAATCACAGTCAAAACCTGCAGGGTACTTCGCGTTAAGCAACAGTCAATTTGGTACGATGCAAGGTAGTAGCGGTAGACTATCAAAAAAGTTATGTTACTTTATAAAATTAATATAGTACTTATACCTATTATAGTGTACAATTAATTTTCGTTTACTGTAATTCATAACATCGGTCTACATATGTGAAGCTTGTACGGAACCCTCGGTATGGGAGTCTAACTCGCAATTAGCCGGTTTTTAAAGGTTTTTCCGTCGAAGACAAATACAATACAAATTAATTTATGAAATGAATATTTATATCTCTTATTCTTTAATTAAAATATTATTGCATTTATATTTCTACAATATGCATAGTGCACACAAACTTTGTTGAAGATTTCACACACGTGTAACATCGATCATAATTGTACTGAGCGTCATTTGAATACCGTTACAAGCTACAAGGTGTAACTCGGCTAACAGTTAAATAAATGAAATTGGCTTAAAGGACTATGAGTAATCTTGTAAAAAATAGTTCACAATAAATCTGCGTACGTTCGCACACTGCGCCACCGCATCGCGACAACTGTTGTCTGCTTGTCGCGACAGCTGCGTTCATTTGTGGACTTTTACAATAACTATCCCATCGCTGGTTACCAACAAATCTAAAATTACACGACGTTTATGTTAAAAGAACCGATGCAAGTTGTGACACTTATTTGCGTTCATATCCTGCGTGTAACGACGACTTGTGGTTAATCACAAATAAAGATTTACGTCCATTAAGTATTAAGTAAATGACGGATACTCGCAATACATTACTGTTGAACCAGACATTGAAAGCAAACAATATATGTTTATTATAAACAGGTACATAATTTATTTACGGTAATTAGACTTGAAAACCTTTAAACATCAATATTCATTGCAAAGTCGCTGGAAAAATTATAAATACGATGAAAAGGCGATAATTTGGAGCTGTAGTTTTCGTTCTAAGTATTTCTATATCGAGCCTACGATTAGATCCAGGAAGGTGCAATAAGCTTTCAGCAATGCGATATAAAAATAGCATTAGAATTGAAATAATTAATCTTATTGTGCGTTAGTAACTCCTCAGCGGTAATGAGTCATTAAGACGACGTGTGCCACTCAGCGACGGGCGCAGACGGCGACGCGTATGCGTGATTTATACATCGCACTTGTGACGTGTATAAACAGTCAGACCTGGGCGGAAATTTTGTTTTACATATAGGTATTTACTATTTAGACACGTTCAATTTCTTTCTGGTACCGGTTGGTAAGGTCAAAAGCTGGTGTGCAGCTCTTATAACTTTAAAAGTATTTTATCCGACGTTCAATCTTTTTCTATTATTCTAAATGAAAGTTTTATTTATTCTATATTTTATTTCATGTTCTTGCTTCGGTACATCAATATTTATTGATTCTCGTTTATTTTACAGCACTTTAAGAGTAAAAGTCTATAATCATCTTTTAGCCCAACTGAATCTTGGACAGAAATAGCCCGTAATCTGTACTTTATGTATTCATACGAACTCAAACAAAAGCTAGATACATAATTAATTCAACGCTGATTTATTTCTTTAAAGCATTATTTTATAGCTTTTCATTTAGCGGCGATACAGATTTAAGATATCCGCAAGAGGCTTAATGTACTAGCGAAGTGTCGGCACAAGCGCACGCGCAAGACGCTAGTTCGTTATTAATCACGCCGATCATAATCTCCAGCGTCGGCGCCGCCCTCTGTTTGTATAACTGTGTGGTACAAGTTTTATAAATCAAGTAAAATCATTATGTACAAAAATTTCGTTTCGTGTATTAAAACTTAATTAATTTTTTCAATCGACTTCAAAAAAAGGAAGAGGTTATAAATTCGAGTGTATTTTTTTTTTACGTATCAATCCTCTTTCCTAATCTATGTTACCATAACATGTCATAATGAAATGGGGTAGGGAATATGATAGATAGATATTTTATCGTATTATGTCAGTTATGAATTACTTAATAAAATAACTTCGATTTTTTTGCTTTTCTTGATTTGTTATATTATTCTTTCTTTCTATCAACGTTTGATTGTTGTTTTAAAATGCCGTACCTTACATCGTAAAAAAACAAATTAAATCACATAAAATTTTAAGAACAAAGTCATTATAAATTATCATCAATACATAATTATTTTAATTGTATGCCACATACTTTGAATTGATTGATAAATGTGTTTAAGCCACACACAATCGATGCACGTGCGTATATTTTCTTAACAAGTCGAATTATTCGCCCGCTTGGCCGACTGCTCTAATGTAATGTATAAAGTATAAACTGTATGACGTGTTAAAAAGTTTCCAATATTATTGTTTACGATATGGAAGTGAACTAGATGCTGATGATAGAAGCTTTTAGTGGGTTGTTTATCTATTAAAATATATGATGTATGCAGATTGTAACTTATAAATTTGAATCCGTGAGATTTTATCCAGATATTTTTGTTTAATAGCAATTGTATCAGTTTTAGAATATTATGTGTCGTATACAGCTTACTCTTTGAATTGAAAATCACTGGTACTGTGGTTTTAATAACCATATTTCTTATATATGTATATTGCTCGATGGTAGAATTAAATGTTTTGTTTAAAAATAACATGCTAAAAATATGTATATATAAAATACAGGTATGTAACCAATCACAATCGCTATACGATAAATTTGTTCAATAGAAATTTGATATTTAGACGAATATAACACCGAAAATACAACGAAAATAGATTGTTTTAATGAACGAAATTAAGTAGGTACATTTTGCTTTAGCACATTGCTTTTAAACTAAACAGAAATAGACAAATCTCGGAACACTACAAAAAGCACTACAAACAACAGCAATTTAATTATAGAGCTTAATACAATTTCGCTGATGAAGTATTCGGCAGTTTCAAGGGGAAGGTTCAGATACAAATTGGCAAATGCACGTCGAATAATTTAATCAGAGCCCTTCCTTATCGATGATATCGTGCGGACGCAATGTGGGTTGATGTTACATGTAAGCTCGGTTACTTTAGCTAGAGAAACTTAGTCTGCTATTTATTTGAAGAAGTCGTATTATTTCAGTACAAAACGTTTATAAGGATTATATAGAACAGGATTATATATAACAAGTAAATCATTTTAGGAATTCATTTTATATTTTTACGGAACCGAAGTATGGAACTTCGAAAATTTATGAAATGGTTAGATAATTTATAATTTAAAAGCTAGCTGATTGTTTCATAATGAAGATTATTTGATGCCAAGTGGTAAGTAAAGTTAAAAAAATAATTTAATATTTTTATTAGACACAACATTGTAATATATAAGTTTTGTTTTAAACATTTATCTAGATAAAAGAGAATTTGAGATAACGTCTCACGAAACTTTCGATTCATTGTACGAAAACTATTCATCGTATATTATATTGACCAGAGCTATTCTTAGCTAAATGAAAGTAGAATCTTTAATCGATAACGAGCCAGCAGCGCACGTGCGGTACATACTACATAGGGTTACGACCTCTATGCTATGTACTTCTTTACCAATATTATAAATGGGAAATTTTTAAATTTTTATAACGTTTTCAGGCAAAGGCCACTAAACCGATTTCAAAAATTCTCTCACCTTTAGCAAGCTGCAACCTGACTAAGTGACAAGTGACATAAGCTATATACTAGTGACATAAGCTATATACGTACCATGGGCGAAGCCGGGGTGAACAGCTAGTAATAAATATATACAGGAATGTATAATTTACACCCACACGATTTTAACTTTTAACGACGTCTATTACAAATCTCTGGATCTCATTAGAAAAGGGAATCGATTGATATCGTAAATAGATAGTGTCGGATGATATAGAGTAATTTATATGTATTGAGATTTGGTTTTGAGATTCATTCTATGGGTAGAAGCTCTTTGTATTAAAAAAATATAATATTATGTAAATAAATTACTAAAAGTAACTAAACGTGCTTCCAAGCTTTACGCAGACTAACTTTTTATAAATTGCTTTTGATACTATGCGAAAATAAAAAATATATACATAAGTGTTTATGTTTTTTCTAAGAAAACAAACATATTACCATATGCATACATATATTTATGATAACATTAATCATAATGATTAACATGACATACACATTCGATTAACGTTTAAGTATAAAAGAAGTCTAGAAATCTGTTTAGTCTAAGATTATATCAATCACCCAATACCATTTCGTAAATCTTCAACGTAAGCACCTTATAATCATGAGACGACATGAGTAAGACCCCTATTTAATTAATATTTTATACAGTTAAGGTGCAGTTCGACGCTTTTATTATAATTGACAGCCCTATCGGAACCTGACCGTGGTTTCATTTAAGCGACCAACTATGTTTTCTATGTAGATAGTCTACGCTACGGGAAACCTTTTTATTTAATTGAACGAGGGCGGCAACACAGCTGGTTGACTTGTACGGGCTCGCCCGTATGATTTATTCATGTCGATTTACTTAAATTAGATTAATTCGCTTAATTGTATATACCCTAGCTCGGGAAACCTTTTAAACGTAATTTGGAGAGTCATTTTTAATAAAGAACAAATATAAGGAAGGATAGTCGCTAACGTTATATACACATATGCATAACACAAAATTATGCGAATATTTGAAACATCAATAACAATTTGAAGATAGGTATCCATAGTTACCTTGCCATACCTTTTACATTACCTTACCATATGGGTTTCTTCAAAAAAAGAGGGTCAGTTTCAGTTCAAAGTATGTTTTTGCTTTTTAAATGTAATGCGGTAAACACACTCCATCTATTTAAAAAGTTTCAACAATATAGTGCTTATAGTCTCGGAAAGAGGTGGCTGTAGCATATGGACGGACAAACAGACAGATTTTGCCATTTGATTCCGGAACCCTA
This sequence comes from Zerene cesonia, assembly GCF_012273895.1. Classification (NCBI taxonomy): domain Eukaryota; kingdom Metazoa; phylum Arthropoda; class Insecta; order Lepidoptera; family Pieridae; genus Zerene; species Zerene cesonia. The sequence goes on from NC_052108.1 coordinate 5,886,396, forward strand.
AAAATGAACTTACATGTATCAATGCTAATTAATATTATATGTATTTAAGTAGCGTTACATTTAATTTTATCATTGATTTTATAGCAAATTAAACATCTTCCGTATCTAAAAATAACTTGTAACTCCGTGTTTTGTTCCTATAAACACTCCAGCAATAAAAATAAGCTCCAGTAATAGATACCTTATAAGCTGAATCGTACGGATTATAGAAGAATGAGAATATTTTGTGTATTGCAGTCACGTAGAGCCGACGTGGGCGTTGAGTGGAAAGCGCTGTAAATGCACGCCGCCTTCATAACGCACGATATCACTTTGATGTTTTTATTGTGTACTAAGGTTCTTAAATCGAAGTAATGCTTTAGGGTGTTATATGTTAACTAGATAGGGATTGCTAAAGCAAATCGCCTTCATGTAAATTAGTGTGTATTGAAATATATACCTATTTGAATAATATTAAGGTGAAGTGAGATAATTAATTATCTAGATAGCCTACACGGACGACATCCTTGTTACGACTATTATTTGTAGTGACTGTACTGGTGATACTACAAGGTATAGATAATTTTTTGAAATATAGCTACAACTTACCATTTAAATCTTCTAACGCACTCATTGTTGCTTCGCAAACAAAATCTCATCATTTAGAAAGTATATCAACATCAAACATCAATGTATCTGGGGAAAGTGAAATGCAAAGAGGATCGTATCGATTGATTCTCGTATGAATGCATTTATTCGTACAGATATAACATACGGTGTTATTGCGTTACCCGTTGTGTCCCCAGGGTGGCCGGTCCCGCCCGAGCCATCACAAGCGCCATTTACCCCACCCGCGTATGTGCCTACCTTTGGGGACTTGTGACGACATGACTTGTAAACTTTTCCTTTTAGCTTGATTAGGTGTTTGTTTATACTTGTAATTTTAATGCGTGAATATAGGTAGAGTAGCTAACCACATTTCTGACAAATAAATTTATCCTTTATTTAGCATATCGACATATAAAAGCTCTGATTATGTGTATGAATACAAATGATAAATATATATTAATTTTAATTATTTACTCTTAAAAGAGATGGTAGAACAGGCGTACGAACAGAAATCAGATTTTACAAATTAAACCAGTGATTACAAGTATTTCAACAATGAGGTTATCGGATAGTGCCCATAAAAGTATAAGATTAATTAGACAGAGTTGTGCCAACTTTAATCCTGTATTTAAGTTTCTTAGCAGCCTTGGTACGAAGCAATTAATGAGAGGATGCACCTAGATCGCTCAGACCGATAATTGAATGAAGTAATTCGATAAATGCGCTATCAAGATCAGATTCGCACATTTGAGATTATATGGGATGCCGGTTTTTATGTAAGTGAATAGCATTAAATCGGATTTAAATGGTTAATTGCTTTAATGGAATAAATGAACCATATATCTTAGTGGTTGTTAGAGCTACTTATAAAAATTCGGATTCAGTTCGGCAAAGCATTTTTTATGGGGTCAGTATTCATAAATATAAAAATAATAAATTTTTTAACTTCTTTAATCTATGTATGTCAAATTTATTTATGCAGTTCATTTATTAGACTCATGCGCGATCGATAAAGTTTTCCCACAAATATCGTGTACAATGCAGTTGGGCACGCGTTTCCCGCCCCGGAAACGGAAGCGTTCACGTGCCGAGCCGGAACTGGAATTTTCGTAGATTTATAATGTTTTTTCTTTTATTTATATACCTCGCGTATTGCATTTATTTAGCATGAGATATGCCAGTGATTCTAATTGTCGTTTATGTTTAAACAAAGCATAAGTTGTATTACCATGTTAGCTTCATAATATTGGAAATTTTAGTTTATCAATGGTATTATGGTTTCTATTCATTATAATATATGCTTTCTTTTTTATTCCTCCCCCCGCAACCCTTTTGTGTATTTACTATGATAAATTAGTGTTACTTGCGAGACTTTATTTACTTCTCTTATTATGTTTTTTCCGTATTGTCGGATGTGAAAACCATACGAACCATAATACTAACACACATATTTATAATATTTACGCGATACGCTGTACTAATACATATATAATACACGTACGAATGTACATTCAAGCACTTACTTCGGTCCCCTTTCGTAGATATTATGTATCTAACCATCTCACGGACATGACACGTGTCCCGATAGCATTCATTGTGATACACGCGTTAAAGCTTTTACACATTCGATATGATAATATACACTGTACAGATAAAAACATGAAATTACATTTCAAATTGAACGGTCAATTTATAATAAGGAATAAATGCATAAATAAACTGTTTGCAGCAGAGTATGATGTTGCAAAATGTCCGTCAAATGTCATTAATAAATGGATTTATTGCAGAGATACTTTACGATATTGCAATGTAAAATTTGTAACATTCGTAGAAGGTCATCTCACTAATATTATCAACGCGAAAGTTTGTAAGATTGTATCGATGTTTGTTACAGGTGATATGTTATAGGTGATATAGAAATAAATTAGCGTCTGGATTGGCAAAAGGTATCTATTTATCAGGGTAACACAAGAGACTCTTCGGGCTCCAGCTAGTAAAAAAAATGTGATGGAAATTGTGTTAAGTGTGTTTTGGATTGAAAAATTATGCGTATTTTTCTCAGATACTTAATATGTATGCAACCATACTAATATATCGCTTACTTGTTTTCCAGATGCTGCACAAGCGGACACAGGAGTAAAACCTAGTTGTACCACACTGTATTAATATCGATTTAAGTTGGCTACGCATTGATGTCACTTAGTTCCAGTTATGCTGTAGGCCCGTATGCTAATCGAATGATTTTCGCGCCATAGCATTTGAAAGCTCGGCTAGATATTGTATGAAGGGAATCTTATACACATCACGGTACATTAAATTGTTCACGATGATTCTTTACAGCTCCCATTAGAGCTGTGGTAAGGAAAATGGCCACTGCTATTTGAAATTATAGTATTATATATAAAACAAATCTTTTACTAAATTATATGGAAATGTTTGATAACAGTTTCCTTTTTAAATACTGGCACATTTTCCATTTACCTAACTTTCCTTATCCGCCATACTAAAAAATGGAACAAAAAACGACGAAGACGGGTTTACAATAGATACGTGTTTAGCACATGTCCGTGATGTCCGGACCATCTCGCGACTGACAAGAAGACCAATATTTGCTGGCAGACAGGATGTTTGCTCCACGAATAACGCTAACGGGCTAAAAGCTAAGGTAATATTTAAATTTCAAATCTTCATTTTGTATACCAACAACAAAAAGTTATCTTGATGTCTCGGACATGAACCGACATGTCACGATATAGGTAGAAAGTCCAAAGTTAATAAAAACTATATTTAGTTTCTCTCTTCTATCGAGTAAGTAGTGACTATCTACTTTAAAATTGAAAGCAATTTAATCAATTGATTTTGCTGGTTTTAGAAAAGTGCTTACTAGTAGTTTGAACCTTTTTTTGATGCTCTTCTTAAATAAAGATTCTACAAGGGACGTGTAAGTAATGAATAAAATATCTCTTTTTCGTTTTTTTATATTAAACTAATGTTCTTTCAAGAACAAGGTTTTGAATTGTGTAAAAGCTTAAATCCTAACTTTAAATATAGTACCCATACATTGATATATATATATATATATATATATATATATATATATATATATATATATATATATATATATATATATATATATATATATATTTAATTTGTTCTCGTTTGTATATCATCTATAAGAGTATATATGTATATAGTCATCGATAAGAGATCTTGCTTAACCTATGTTAATATAAACTTCTTCTGTATAGTATCACCATTTGAATCAATGTCAAAGTAAACGTATGAAGATATCAGATGCACAATGAGACCAAAATATGTATTATCTACTTTTCTAAGAGACCTTATCAGTTCAACAAAAACTTGACATGTGGTGTCTTATCAGGGGCGGGACTGTGCCGCATTACGTATTGATATTGTGAGTTGTAAATAAAACGCTTTATTTGGGATGCTGAAATATCAACGTTATCTGCAGGAAGGCGCGCTCTTGACCCCGGATCGATAAGCGAACATAAATAGCTAGTGTCCTTAGCTGATTGATAATTTGCTTCAAGATAAGTGTAGATATATTTTTAATTCAATGAATGGGTGCAATAAATTAATAAATTTTAATCATATGCTAATGTAATTGCATAAATATTAATTTTTTAATAGATTCAAATTTGATTCTATGTGTCGTCCCTAAAGCACTACGCAAACATAACGTATATTTTTAAATTGTATAATATGTGATCTAATTTTTATGGTAAAAGTTTTGATAGCAAAATAAGTGATAAAATTGTAAATATACTTAAAATGTAAGAGATAAGAGATGGTAATGTTTTGAGCATTTAAGTGGAGTGTTGAAACATTTAAGACTTCATCTAATAAATAATGAATTAGTCGAGAAGTGCAAAAAATAGTTTTTTTATTGTTAAATAGTTATTATTTACATTTTATTTTAGGTTATTTAGTTAGGACTATACATATTAAATTAGTTTTGGTAGATTGTTTCTAAAACAAAATAAAAGTTGTACCGACCCTGCCAGGATTCGAACCTGGAATCTTCTGATCCGTAGTCAGACGCGTTATCCGTTGCGCCACAGGGCCGTTGTAATTCAGTTCGAAATAGTCAAATAGACCATACCTCAAAATTTATTATAAAGATATTTCATATTTGTGTTTTCGTCGATAACAACTCAGGGGGTACTTTTAGTTTGAATTTCATAATTGATGGTGCATTATAATCAATAAAAGTAGAGTTTGATAATAAATTGCTTTTTAAATTTAAAATCCATTTAGCATTTAATAGACATGTATATTTTTTTATGATAAACACCTATTACATAATATAGAGCGCACATGTACCTACTTTCTAATTAATAAAAGTCTGACGGATATCTACATCACTTAATAAATGTATAATTCAGTGACGTAATAAAGTTTACAACCCTTCTAACTATTTTAACATTTAACTCCATTATAATGGCCAGAGCTATAAACATAACTAATTAATGCAAGAAGTGTGTTGTCGCGTGTTTTGCGCGTGGCCTCGTTAGCTCGCTTTAAGGCCACGTGGCGCCATTGTGACGTAGTTTTACTGATCAAGCCTGAACTAAAAATATAACACGTAAATTTGTTAATTCGCGCGAAACGAATACTTTTTGCTATAGGTAGGAGATTTAGTTTTATATTAGCGGTGGAATCATTCCTTTAAATTCAGTTCGATGTTGCTTGAAGTCGCAAGCCGATGTTCAAACAATTGAAGATATTAATCTGGTTTCGTTGACGTAAATGCGTTAAATGTTAATTTTAGTGATTTCAATTATATTATTATTATTATATTATCTTATACCTTTAAACGAGCAATTCTTGTATATATATATATATATTATACTATATAAAGCTACACACCCACTGACTGACTGACATCGCTTTTCTCGGAAACCGGCCGGAAAGTGGAGATAATTTTGACACGAACGTATAGAGGAGCCGCAATCGACCCGCGGAAAAATATAGAGAACTCGCGTCGCTCGAAGACCAGCTCGACGCTCGGCGGCCCGCAGAAACCGTGGCTCGCGGAGGGATGGTGTTCGAACAAAAAATGCTCTAGACCATCGGCGATCACCAGGCGCGTTGAAAAAATGGCCGATTTCGCGAAAAAAAGATGGCCGCCATACTTTGCCAAAATCGCCATTTATGAATCCTTACGTCTC
>NC_052108.1:5893175-5972480 GCF_012273895.1 Zerene cesonia
TACAAAATAATATATCTTACATGTAAAACTTCCCATTGAATCGCTCTGTGTCAAAAAAAAACCCTAACCAGAATCTATAACGTGATTTTAACGATCTGAAAATGTAATCTTATTTTCCTAATCTACGCAAACAGTGTAAGAGCATTTCCCACACCGAGCATCAGCTTCCCTATTGATGAATCTAATCTACACAAAAACCCACGCGGGCTGCTTGCAGCCCGCGCACCGCGCACCATTTATTGAGTCTTGGTAAAGCTGGTCTACGAAAAAAGCCATGCGGGCTGCTTGCAGGCCGCACACCGAGCAACATCTATTAAGTCTTGATAAGACTGGTCCACACAAAAAGTCACGCGGGCTGCTTGCAGCCCGCGCACCGCGAACCAATTAATGAATCTTGGTAAAGCTGGTCTACGAAGAAAGCCATACGGGCTACTTGCAGCCCGCACACCGCGCAACATCTATTAAGTCTTGATAAGACTGGTCCACATAAAAAGCCCCCCGGGCTGCTTGCTGCCCGCGCACCGCGCACCATCTATTAAGTCTTGATAATACTGGTCCACGCAAAAATCCACGCGGGCTGCTTGCAGCCCGCGCACCGCGCACCAGCTAGTATATATATATATAATTGGAATCTCGGAATCGGCTCCAACGATTTTCATGAAATTTAGTATATAGGGGTTTTCGGGGGCGATAAATCGATCTAGCTAGGAATTTTTTTTAGAAAATGTCATATTTGTGTTTTATTCGTGTTTTTTTTTTCCTGACATCTATTGGTGAATAATAATACTATTTTGTTTCGTAGATAGCTGGACAACTGAAATAATGTCATATTCGTGTTTTTTTTCCTGACATCTATTGGTGAATAATAATACTATTTTGCTTCGTAGATAGCTGGACAACTGAAATAACACATAGGCACTTTTTATACCGATATTCCTACGGGATACGGTTACGCAGCACGCTTACGCGGTTTCAACCGCGGGTCACAGCTAGTATTAGTTTATAAGTTAATTCATTTATGCATTTAAGTTAATTGATTTCATTCGAATGGATAGGATTAAAAAAAAAAAACAGAGAAATAGAAGGCTGAATCTGTATTTGGCAAAGCTACCACAATTATGTAGCAAATATGAGATTGAAAAATTTCTGTTTGTTATAATGCGTTGTCAAACTCAAACTGATTAATAGCAAAACGTATTAAACTGATATGTCTGCATAAAATATAACTCATCACATTTAATGCCTCCGTTTGAATAGTACCTACGTGTTTTTCCTTTAATTTTTGAATACCAACATTTTCAGTGTTAACATCAAATTACGCAGGTATACATTTTTTGATAAAAAATAGCTGATATATATTACAACGGAAACATATTTTATCGAACTATAAAACATATATTATGACCGCTAAGATACATAAATGACTACGACGTGGTTCCAGAATCCATCAACCTGTCGGCGCCTGGCTTGTTCTAATATTTCCACTTCCCTCGTAAAAATTCGGTTTTATTACAATTTTTAGAAATAGATTGAGACACTTTCCTCCAATATATATTTATATAATTGTGACAAAAAATAGCAACATCATTATTAGTATTAATTAAAAACAACTGAACCTTTATTGGAAACTATAGATCTGTTGGGAATAAATATGTACTTGTATTTCACAGATTACTAAATAGTCAATAAAACAAATAAATAAAGTTGGTTTTACTTCATTTAATTCGACAATTTTTTTTTTATTTGGATTTAGTGTGAAATTTTATGTTTCTAGTGACTAGCTGTTTTTACTCATTTGGTTAAATTAAGATTAATTAAATGGAATTAAAAAATAAAACACTTATGTGATAATTTTTTCACTAAACAAAATGAGGTGTTGTTCGTAAGCAGTTTTTATTTTGAGTTGGAAGAATTTCATCGCTTAAGTGTGTTTATATGATCCAAGTGTGAACGGCAGTGGTATTAAATCATTACGTCGACACTTCAAGTGTTTCTCCAAAGCCAGAAACCATATCGGCACATTTTGTCAATTTTCACACTCGTTTCGATAAGTACGAGATTCCTATTCCAGATTTGAACTTTAGACATAACGGTTTTAACATCCTTTTTTGTCATGACACTTTGATTTATGAACGAATGTTAGATAAATTTTTGGACATATAATTTCATAAATGTTAGATGTATTTCCCTGTGTTTCAATATTGGTAATAACATATTTTAGTTATTGCGTCAATGTTTTCTCTAGTCGTCGAGGTGTGAAGTGACTGGGCGGCACCGTGAGAATCTCAAATATTAGACGTAAAAACTTGCTCAAAGAAATTGTCGTATACCCATATTTTATGATAGTGTGTTCCGGAGATCAATGTCACGTTTCTAAAAAGAGAGGAGGTAATTTAAAGAACACAGACTTTTTATAAGCTTATACGTTTATTGTAATATGTCTGTGGTCATAATAACATTGCTATTTGTTTAGTTCTCACGAAAAATATCCTACTCAGTTGAAAGGGCCTTAAACTCATTAAAAATGGCCGATAGCCTCCCCAAGCTTGTTCACATTTTGGAACACTAAATTTCATAAGGACAATTAAACGCTTGAGCGGTAAAATATATAATTTATTTAAATCTCTAGAAACATATTCTATTTACGCTATCATCTAGTCACTAGTGTGTCATGAACACGTTATTTCTCATACATTGTGGTATGATAGGTGCGGTCAGTAATGAGGCATTTGATTACATAGAAATATGCAGGTTCATCGCGGTGTCACTTACCGGCGCCAGAGTGCCGGCTCTTCAAGGAATTTGAGAATTCTAGAATGCGCGACATGGACACAGGTGTCGGAAACCAAGTAATGTCATTTTACAATGCGAAAGGTATCGGATATATTAAATTTATTCTTAATACCGACTTAACATGATTTAATACATATTATATTATACAAAACCATGTTAAATTATCTTTTAATTATATCGGAATAAGCCAAGGTATAAGCCAATTTACTTATTTAAATTTATAGATTTATTTTTGTTTCATATAAGCTTTCAAATATGAACTAACTAGCTGTGCCCCGCGGTTTCACCCGCGTAAGTCCGTATCCCGTAGGAATATCGGAATAAAAAGTTGCCTATATGTTATTCCAGTTATCCAGCTGTCTACGTACTAAATTTCATGGCAATCGGTTCAGTAGTTTTTACGTGAAAGAGTAACAAACATCCATACATCCATACAAACTTTCGCATTTATAATATTAATAGGATAGTAAATCAATTTACAAGTTGACTTACTATTAGTTGTAAGTAAATGCGGAAACAACGGCATGGCATCATTGTTGGATGTGATTTCAAATTATTTCTTTAACTATTATATAATTAACTATTTCTTATCAGATTTCATATAGCAATCTTTATACCAGGCTATAATAGTTAATTTATTACTGAAATTATTATTGCGGACTATTCTTAAATAGAATAAGCTGTGACTGATAACAGAATAAATTCATTTTATTAATGTTAACAGGTGTAGAACGATAATTCACATCTAAATGTTTAATGTTTCTACAATTATATGTTACTGTGCGATGTTTAATGAATAATCAATTGTGAAAACTAGAAAGGTAGAGCTAAAGGTAGTGGCCAACAAGTCTACTTTGTTCTTTTGAGTGAACAGAAAATATGTTTAGTGCATTTCCACGTGGATCATTTGTTGAGATACAGCTTGTGAAGCGTAATAAGAAGATTAGTTATAACTTTTAATAATAATAGTACTAAGATCTCTTTACACATCAATGAAGTAAGGTCGACGTTGACACGTCAATTCATCGGAAATCATATTCTCTTTATTTTAAATAAACATTTCTTCGTAATATGCAAAAAAAAATTCTTTAAAAATTCATATAATGCAGTTCGCGGACCTTCTTTGGGGTCCTCTACTAAATGAATAAGTATGTAATGACTCTGAATGTTATCTCTATATTTTTTTTAACATATCAGTTTAGAACACAATAGCAACTTGTAGTATTTAAAATAAATTGCTTGCTAAATATCTCCCTGGTTGATATTGCTTTTATTAATTAACCTTTGGTTCGCAAGGTCAATCATTTCTTCCAAGGTCAATACTGATCAAGTCACCGGCGTAGCTGACAGCCACCAAGCTCAATATCTTAAACATAGGACAAACATAGGACAGGTTATCAGCTCGGAAGGAATTGTTCGTGAAATCTGTCGCTGGCTAATACAACTAATGCGATGTGATTTTTTACATTTGCCAAATTTTGTGAATATTGAGAAGCGACGCCAAATATAATATCATTATGACGTCAGTGAGTCCAGTTGCAAGCATTAAGCGGCTGGTGTCCGATTGTCTCATCAGCCCTAATGCATGCACATGTCGTTGCATCAGTTTTTCCGCCCTCACAATACTATTAATATTAATCCAAAATATAAAGATCTCGGAGCTGGTCGTTTTCTAGGGGACCGAGAAGAGGTATAAGAGGTCATAATAAAATGGATGTTTATGTGCCGCGTATTGTATAACGCCATATGGAGTATTAGCGAACACTTGGGACGCACTGTTAGAAGGATTGGTTGGATTGGTAACAACTGTTAAATTTGGAGCTAAAACGTACATAAAACCTGTAGGTTATGTTTTGTTTACCATATTAAGTTTTGGTATGTATTCGAATATCGCGTTTATGTTAAAGGTGTAATTTTTTTTGTTCAAACGAATTTTGTTTTTGAACAAATTATTTTATTGAAATAAAAAAAAAGTGTTACAGAGATGAATGATCTATTCTGGCCTCGTCCGATCTACCGGTAAAGTCCTGCACTGCGTTTTCTAGCACTAAAGCATTTTCAAGCACAAATATTTTATGAATCCCACTGATAAAAAAACAATATCCGTGATTACCTATTTGCATAAACGGGACCATTAATTATGACTTTCTTGAAGCGTAACCTAGAATACCCTCATTATAGAAAAATACTTAGGTACCGAAAATGTCACAATCATGACGTCTCAAGTATCTGCCCCGTCGAATTACCCTATAGATTCATAACGCCGACATAATCAAGTGCTGCACTTGTTCGGAGGGGCGAATATATTCATTTCGTCCGCAATATTTGTATATTAGAGGTCTCGCATCGCTACGCTCCCTTGTATCGTCGCCCCTTACTCGAATGCAGTTTCCCTCTTTGTCCCGTACTATGAGATTTAGAGGCAAATTGCGTTTCTAGTTTTCTTCTCAACCGTCGATAGTACACATTTTTTTTAGTTATGAATAAAATGGATAAATGACTTGTTCTATATTTATATCTGATATTCTATTTTGATGAAGTACGCGTAAGAATATCAGCTTATAAAATCACATCCTCATAAAATCTATATAATATCTAAATAGACTTGATTTCTTCTTAATAAATCTTTTACTCCCTTCAAAATAACTAACTTCTAAAATCTGTACGCCATCATAGACATTTTAATATATTGTTGAAATCGAATATAAAACATTGAGTAGGGGATATAGAGATGGGGAAGAAGTAATGAAACCTTAAATCCCTGGTACGGACTCGTAATCCCATGACGAAAAGTTATTTTGTCCAGGGTGCCAGTTGGCTGGAGATAATGCGGTTTAGTGTTTCATTTCGCAGCGCAAATTGTGTTTTTATACACTTACTATCCTACGAATAAATAATAGCTTGTAGTAACTATCACAAGCTGCTGAAATATTCTTTGTTAATAAATTAAAAAATCTGTCAATCAAATATAAATATAAGTTTTGTGCGTGGTATTGCAAGAAAACATAATGTTATGATGTTTACATAACCAACACAACATTTAACACCTGTGTACACTACGAATTTATAGTATGACAAGAAAACATTATTATGTAACCATGCAAGTGTTGGAGTTCGTGCATGAATAGGACATGTACTTATAAATATTTCTACTCTACCGTTGTGATATTGTACACACACATAACAAAGTTATTCATTATGTTAAAGTATTTCGTAGAATACTTTACGACGGAAACTTAAATAACATTGTATCTTATGCGCCGTCATGTTCTGCAACTGTTTAGTTAGACGGCTTTCACATATATAGCCGTGAGGTATAATAATCTTGGACCTCTAAGCCGCTAACTCGTTAATGTGAACGCAGCCTAAAGTATGCGATGCCGTGGGCAGCGCACGTGCACTGCGCCTAATGAGAGCCTGAGGACAGCCATCTCCGAAGCGATCAATGAGTGGGACGCTTGTTAATTTTATTACTTTGAGCAACGTTTCATGCGAATATTTCTTGGAAATTCAGCTTTATACCTTTCTCGAAAAGATATCTAGGAATGTTAATTTTGTTATAAAATGCGTATAGATTCGTCAACTATATTTCACTGATATGACGTTTTCTGTGGATAAATAGAAAGGTCATTGAGCATATTTGACCCGGTACATGAAAGTCTGCGGGCATAAACCAAATGTGTTTTATACTACAGAACTTGGCCTCAATTTTCATTATGTATGTGCATAGATATTTTCTTTCTGTGATGGGAGAAAAGATAATATTATATTAAACATTAAGTAATACTTAATTAAATAATAAAATTATCCTATGAGTGAATATTTAACAATTCGTCAATATCAATAAAATCAAAAGAATAAAATATCTGTTGATAATGACATTTTAACCATAGATATACATCGCATCATGGTCTACAAGGTAATTCTTGTAGTTGCAAGAACAGTTATTTAGCACGAAATGCGAAAATGTATTTGTATATATGTACGCCCTGGGTCAAATGCCAAAACAAAAAGGGCCGTGTCCAATATTTCTGACTTGTAAAAGTGAATAGACGACTAGAAAAAATAAAACAAAATATTTCGCAGTCGGTAGGATTCGAACCTACGCTCCCAGAGGGAATCTGATTTCTAGTCAGACGCCTTAACCGCTCGGCCACGACTGCTGATGGCAAACTTTCGAAATTAAACAGTCGGATATGTGTTAAATGTAAATATATTCAAGAATAAATATTGTTATATAGTATTCGTTACATTTAATACAGTTTTTATATATGATTAATTTTTTATGTACATAACACTTCGCCATTAGTGTCGTGCGTGTTATGATACCTAACCTTTCACGAGCGCTTGATGTTATCTTTTACCAGGAAACTAGAAATAAGTATCTTTTAGAGATAATATTATTTAATAGTGATTAAGCAATAACAATAAAAATATGATCAGGAATGATCGATCAATACACACATCTACAAAATTTTATCGTCATATATTGATACATAAATTATTATGACAATCCAAAAAGTAATCCATCGGTAAATTCACGTAAAATTTTTCAATACAATTTTTCATTAATTGCTGATATCTTATCTTACTTTAGATTGAATTGAAAGTAATATATGTGCTACCCAGTACACAATAGGTACATTTAGTGCGTGTTTTAATGTCGAAATGTAAGCGAGAATGTTTAGCAATGAAATTAATTACCCGTGAGTGTTGTTATCTATTTCAGTCGGACACGTGACGAGCTATCCGTCATCGTTAATTTTCTTTTAGCTGTTGGAGTTCATTATTCGGTGTGAAATTTGAAGTTCTTAGTTTTTTCTTTATGTTTGTACGATACTTCCTATAGAAGTTAATTGGGTTGGGGGGTATTGACGTGAATTGTAGTTTGCTTGGCCAGCGTGGAGGCTCGAGTCCAGTGGGAACATATATGGGCTGATGATGATGTAATGTGTAGAAAATAATTCAATAATGAACCATTTCTTATGATTATCAATTGAAATAATTAGCTAGATGATATGTCTTATATTCCTTATACATTTCAAAAAGGTTAGTCTGAAAACAATTATTGTAAATCATCATTTTAATAGGACCAGTGATTACTACACTATATTATTCACCGTATTCTCTAATAGACTCTCTAACTCAAACATTATTTATTCAATCAGAATTCCTATAGAAGCGCTTTTGATTCGTCATAAAATAATTTTAATTTTTACACCTGTTCGGAAAGCCATTTCCACAGAGAAGAGCCGGCAAAAAACACTGTAATTGCTCTTTTCCCATCATGTCAATTTTACATTTTAATTCTACATGTGTAATATGTACATAAGATTTTAAATACATCTACCTATGTATCTGAATAACAACCATTATTCTTCTACTCTACAAGTACCTTATGTGCGTGAATTCCTCAAGGTGGTATTAGGCAATACTTGAACTACCTCTACAAACCTTCAAACTCACTCAGTCGCTCAATTTGTACAACCTCATGTTCAACATAAGACAGTTACAATTTATTCTTTGAGTTATATTTAGTACATGCGAGCGCTCCTCATCTCGTGAGCCGTCTACAACGTTAGTGTCATGTCAAATTGCCCACTGCTATTTCACTTTGATTTGTGTTCTTGGTGTGTAAATAAACGATGTTTAATTACAACCTACGTGTATGTTAGTGTACTGGTTGATTAACTTTGGACGGTACAAAAATATGGTGTAGAGACTTGATAATGATTTACAAGCGATTTGGTGGTATTTTACCATTGTCAGATTGTATATCGCAAGCCGCATTTATATATATGTAGCCTAATGGTTTAAGATATGTAGTGTAATTTGGTTATAATTTAAATATTTTTTTTATTTAATCGTTCCTTTATCTACAGTCTACACCAATATTATATAGAGGGTACTTTTGTATTTTCGTATGTTTGTAACGTTTTCACGCAAGAACTGCTGGACCGATTTTAAAAAATTCTTTCACAATTGTAAAGCTGCATCTTCACAGAGTAACATAGGCTATATATGTACCATGGGCGTAAATGAATGTTTATGAGGATAGATGGTATGTTTTTTAATTTCACGCAAAAGCTACTAAATTGGTTATGCATTAGAATAATATAAGCTACTGTAAAAAATACTTGCTTTTGTCTGCAGGTTCGTCCACGTGTGAAATAGCGGGGCACAGCTAGTATTCGATAATGGTTTATAGAAATTGATTGATCGCTAACACTATCGTTATCGTGGTCACATTACATGATCAGCTATAAGTCGTTTTAGAAACGCAATTGAATTACCTGAAATTTTATAAGACGCCAAAGTAATTCAATCAATGAAATAGTTAAATATTTATACCATAGAAATTTGTATACTATGAGGAAGAGATTCAATAACTGCAATCACGTGATGTGCACGCGAATGATACCAACGGTAAGCTTACAATATGTTAATAAAGCAAAAAAAAAATATTCCCATACGGTATAACTTACATACATATAGCGACTTTGCAATGAGGAAAACCATACAGAACCAGTTGCTGACTATGGTCGTACTAAAAATAGACTTGCATGCATTTTAGATAAGCGGTAGGTATACGTACACAATGCGAGGTGACTGGGCCATCACTTCCGCTGCATGAGGTCGCATACGCCATACGATGAGATATTCTTAAAAAGATTTTACCTCTGATAATCATTTATTCCATGCAATATAAGAATACTGCGCTGCGCCCCGACGTTTCACCCGCGTAAGTCTGTATCCCGGGGTAAAAAGTTGCCTATGTGTAATTCCAGTTTTCCAGCTATCTACGTATCAAATTTCATTGCAATCGGTTCAATAGTTTTTGCGCGAAAGAGTAACAAACATATACTTACACATACATCCATCCTTACAAACTTTCGCATTTATAATAACAGTAGTGCAATATATTATAACATAATAAAGTGACTTAAACTATTATATACAGAGGATATTTGTGGAAATATTTTTTTGAATGCTCTTAAAGACAAATGACTTTGTCTTTTATAATGTTTTTATAATTATCTGAGTGCTGATCAACTTTATGTGTATTTAATTAAAGGATTTCTTAATTTATTTTACGTACTTAATTAATACATAATACGTTATCATGACAGGAATTTACCGGTCTTCGATTTAAACCTTGTCATAAACATGAAATGAACAAGGCAGCTGGAATATTACTTAATTACGTAGTGTCATAATGCACTGTTACGGTAAACATGCAACAATAGCATAAAAGGACGCAAAACAATGTAGCTACAACGCTTGTTGTAACACTGTAGCAATCACATCCGACCAATGCGTAAATTTTTACAGACACATATTTGCTAAGAGTTATGTTAATAACAAATAACTAAACTGCCTACAAATTTTCTGAACAAGACCTGATGTGTATTAAATGGAAGTAAATGTTAGGCACCAGCAGCACTAGCCAAAAACCAATCATTCAGATCGGTACACTCAGACGAATGCTCTGAGATAACAAAACCAAAAACCATTTTTTTTTTGTAGTCGGTGGAAAATATGTATCGTCAACCTAAAGGTGTGCCATGCGCAAGTAAATTGATAGATAAACATATTATAACATAATATCACAAAAAATAGTAATGTAGCAAATAGGAGAATCAACTCAAAATACTAACTTTTATTGTAAGAGGTTTTTACTTTTACATAAAACAATTTTCAACAGTCTTTAACATTCTTATTGTCAAAATATAGAATTATGTATTAGAAATATGAAAAGGGCAGCCGAAGACCCCTCGGCCCTTGGGAAATATGCACGATGTTGCCCTTTACACCCTTTAAATATTTAAAACCTTAGTAGACTTTACGCTTGTCTATGCCTTGTGGAATAGAACCATCATTTTTTTCTATATATAACCGTCATTCCTAATCGAAATTGAATTTAAATAAAGAAATGGGGTGAATATTGAACGAGTATAAGATATTTTCCGTTGTTATTATATTCCAGTTTCAGGCAGTAATATTAGTAGTTACTTATGTACAGGCTTGTAAAGACAAAAGGATGAATAATATGAATCAAAGAATTACGAATGTAAGGGTCGTTATAGCTTGCGTGAGAGGTCAACGCGTTTGACGCGTCCTCAATAAGTCATTTGTTTGAAATTATGGGGGACGATGTCGTGAAATCTGCAAAATTTCTAGAAAAGTTCCAATAAGTATTTACAAACTAAATTTTATAATTATTGTAATCTTGATAATATAGAAAGAGTGTTCGAGTAACATATAAGTTTTTATGTTTCAGTTAGAAAAACCCACTTACCAGCTACCATTTCAACTAATGCGATTCATGAATTTAATGAGACGTTAGTACAAGGCAAAATTCGAATCATAGTTCATTTGGTACATTTTTGGTGCGTACACCTGACTGATACCGTGTTATCAGCTAATGTGACGCAGTTACTGTTTATTCTAATAATATTCCGTAGTATTGGTATCTTTGTAGCGTCAACTTTATTTAAGTACATACGGTATTTATGTGTAATTAAAACAAGATTGTCGTTTTATCAATTCACAGTACATTATCCCTTTATCTACTTAAATTAGCGCGGTTGATGATTATGAGTACATTTATACCGGCGTGAGATGTTTTTATTACTTTTATAATTAATGAAAATTGACTATAACCTAACAGTTGATAAATCATATGTTGAATACGTAATTTATATTTACATATTTTGAGAAAAATTAACATATCCGTATTACTCAATATAATATTTAAATTTTGCGCCTCATTATTAACAGAATTTATCTCTTGGCAATGTGTCAGTTACTACTGTAGAATCTTCTTTAAAATCGTAGAATAATATTCTTATTTGAATATAATATAATATCTTATAATACTTTAAGTACTTAGTAGATATGTATGTATTGCGTTTGCGGCAATTTTGCAAACATTTCACAATCACTTGGAGTACAATTATAGTAGTTAAAAAGTCCTAGCCCAGATATTCTCATTATCACGTCAAAACCTTACGCCATTAAACAAAAATTCACAAAATATTATAGGACATTTAAAGGCTTGCTATAGTAAGAATAAAAAAATACCTATAATAATGCTATAAGATAAAAGATGAAAAATATTTTGATATTGAAGTATGTGTTTGGAGTTCCAGACCCTGTCACCTCTTTTTGTAGATCTATTTTTATCTGCATGTCTGTTTTTCTGTCCGTCTGTCACCAGCCTGTATCTTAAGAACTGTGATAGTTGCAGGTGAAATTTTCATACATCATGTATTTCTGTTGCCGCTATAACAACAAATAATAAGAAATTGAGGTTCTAACGTAACGGTAACGGTTTACACGGATATAAATTAGATGAGGTTTGCCATTTATTAAACCAAACGTGAGTCCGATTCGCACTTGATTGATTAAATTAAATTGATCCTTCCTTAACACTCACAAAAGTGATCACTCATTGACATAACTAAGAAAAAAGAAGAAGAAAATGAATAAGTATACGTACGTCAAATACATTTTTTTTTATTTATTTAATTATTTATGAATTCATTTATTTAAATTATTAATGCGTTTGTCACTTTCTGAGACACTCAAATACTTGCTTCATAATGGTAATAATTTGATACATAATCAATCTATAGTAACATTTAAGATAAAGAACTAATCATTTTTGCATAATCAATATTCAAACGTCATAACTTAAAGGACCCTTTAACCACAGAATACTAACTAGTAACTAGCTTTAACTAAAGTGTATTTAAAACCGTCGACAGGCCATTCATTAAACATTAAGTTAATCTGAACATGGACATATCTTAGATTTACGTTTATTGTAGGGAAGGTCTTTAAAATTCTTTGCTTCTAGCATCCTTTTGGTAGCATACACGATTATATTATAACACATCCAGTTGCCTTTTTATGACTAATACTGCTTGGTTGAAATTGATAGCTTTTCTAATTCTATTGCTAATACAAGTCAACAGGATGAGGTTTGTAACTCGTATATTGCAATAAGTACAGACGCACTTAAATTAATGTTATTTATAGATAAGATAAAGGTAGAGAAAAACAAGTTAATGATTTATAATTCCGTGTAGTCTATGACGACACAGATATTATGTAGTATAGTCCAATTTTAAACTGATTTTATATGCTGTAAATAAATTCTACGTATAATGCTACATGAAGAATAATGTTGCTAGTGTTATATAAACGAAATTTTTTAATAATTAATTTTTGTCGCCCTTATTACACTGAAGGCAATGAAGGTTATATTACAGGTTTTTTAATCATATCAATGTAATAAATATCAATAGATTATTTGAGTTAAATTGATATATTCTAGAGTGTGGATGTTATTCTAACACAAATAAATTTTGACTAAACATCCTCGTACAAAACAAATGTGATGAGTGAATTTAGAATAACGTGAAGTTTTTAACGTTTATACAATTCTAGAATAAAAATCACATTAAACCTACATAGCTGTAAATAGAGCAAGTGTCTCACAAACATGATGTGCGGGGTCTTTAAGGATTACAAAGGCTCTTATCAATATTCTTATCAGTCTCGGTGCGCATACACCACACAAGTGCAAACACCTGCCTCACCACCTGTTCGAGTACCGCTATATCTTAGAAATTATTATCAATTTATTATATACAACTTGATAACTGACTCGAAAATAAATAGGATTATGTTCCGCGTATTGCGATACTGAGCTCCGTAGAGCCGAATTTTTATAAATTTTTGGATGGAAGTATTATGAGAACGGATAATTATTCAAATAACTGTTTAAGATATATTGGTCTGAACTAAAGTTCTGGTACCTAAATAGTATGTACATATCCTATCCGAGAGAGGGTTTTGGTCGGTAGGAATCGAACGTAGCCCACGGCTCTTACTCCGGGGGCCATGGGTGTCGATGCAAGTATAGAAAAAAGGTACATTTTCTATCCTAAGCTACTTTATGAAACAAATCAATAAATACGTTACAATAGCTACTGTGTGTACACTGTATAGTACATAATATATTGATAGCTTTTGATACTTTCATTACAATAATTAAAATAATTATATATATACAATATATACAGAATAAAATAAAAATGTGATGTAACATTTTCATTCAATAATTATAAACTTACACTAAAAAATTTAAATGAAGTGACAGTTATTTCTCATAAATGGCGTTATCAGTGAAAAAACTTGTCCGATATGTTTTGACCAAAAGCTGAAGTGCGGCCGCACCTAGGCGCAACATCCGCAAATGTGATAACAAATTAAATATTATGTAAATATATCACATATCTTCATAAATAAAAATGAAACCTTATTCCCGTTGGTTACGGAATATACGTGAATAGATATGGCAAATTCTTATTTTGTTCAGGCATTTGTTATTGTCAGGGGAAGAAAAACTTTAGGAATTTAAAATATAATTTTTTAAAGGAGCAAACATCCAAAAAACAATAAATCTTAAAAGTTATTTAAACTTTTTAATGGGACAAAGATAATATCTATCAGCTATTTGCATAGCAGTGTGCGTATAAATATATACTCAAACTGTAAAGTAAATTTCGCCTTATTGCTTCTTTTGTTCCCACTAATCAGAATATCTCATCAAACTAAAAAATCCTATAGTTACTTTTATAAGTACAAACATATGTAAAAAGTGTATCATATACATTTGATTGACATTCTACAGGAGTGCGGTTTCACCCAGATTGACTCAACAGTTCCACACATCGAGCATGACTTACATACAACTATGACCATACGACCATATGGCCGTACTTATAATACAATGATATAACACGACCTAACACCTGTGTTCTTACGTAGTGTTTCGTATTGTCTGAAATATGTTAATCATTCATATCCTTACAGCTGGGATATGTTGTTAAATCGATAATAAACAACTATTTACTCCAATTGAAGTGGCGGTGTGCAATTGTGTTTTTGTCAATTGACTTTATAGTCGTTTTATATTATTATATATATATATATTGTTTTTGAATTTATTTTTTTTATTATTTAGTCTGCCTATCTTGTTCTGGTTATCCGCGTTGCCGGCGGAAGGTGGTCGTCATGAGATAAAAAATAACAACACACTAGCAATATAGCGCTCTATGTTTAGATAATTCACAATGTAATTTTTTTACATTTTGGACAAATACGAAGTATTGCTGTTATATTAAAGGAGGAACAGGACAGGGCCATTAAATTGTTTATTTGCTTATATGGTTAATTGTTTTGATTAACTGTTTTATTTATTACATTACAAGTCAGATTTCTTTAATTTTATCAATCGTATCTGTAGAATACACACGTAGTTAAGACATGCGCTAGCTAAAGGTCGGTGCAGGCACACCTGTGTAATCGTATTACCTTATCAACGGCGATAACGCAACGCGAGATTCGATCCGGTTACAGCACAGCGCTGGCGACGATTGATCGATTGTTTTTCCTGGTAACCTTCTGAGTTGGACTGCGTGTTTTGGTTGTATGGTGTGTTAATGGTGAGTAAATATTTGTGCAGGGTAGGTAGGAAATTGCAACTTCGCCCGTTGTACATATGGTAGGTGATGTACATAGCCATCGGTAAAAGAGTTATCCAAATCGGTTCATAAGTTACAGAGATAAACGCAGTCAAACAAAAAAGCATATAAACATTTATATTTATAACGGAAAAGTTGACCCACGCAACTTTTGCTATAAAAAGCAATACTTTTCTAATTTTTGCAACACAATGCACTGACGAATGATTAATTATAAATAGGCCTTTGGGCTTTCCCTCAAAAATAGACTAGGCGATTACAGTACAGAGTAACGGTAGTAACAGAAAAAAAAAAATTGACCCAGATCCTGAGATCAGACGTTCAACTAAACAAGCGAACAAACTCATCAGCTTTATAATAAAACTTGGTTTGATAAATAAAATATGCTTTAAATTTTAATTAGCACTTAGCATGAAAGAAAACGTCGATATTGTGTAAACATTACACAATTTGCTTACATGCATTCCTCCTTCATTTAATTAATAATAATAAATTTCCAAGAAAATTAAATAAACATTCAAATTTTTATTTAACTATACATTTTTTGATTATATAGGCTATTTTCGAACACGAACAGTATCGGCCCTGTGGCGCAACGGATAACGCGTCTGACTACGGATCAGAAGATTCCAGGTTCGAATCCTGGCAGGGTCGGGCAATCTCTTTTTTGTGAAAATTACCTTTATATTCGTTTACCTTACAATAGCAATTAACCGTATTGTTTGACGTTGACGACATTGAGCTAATGTTTAGCAAACGCTTATAATTTTGTTGATTTGTATTTAACTGAATTTGAGAAGCAAGGCCTCGTAGATACGGTTTATTTTTCCTTGTCATGCCGAGTAATAATTGTTCAAGCGATTTAAAACGTTATTGCATTAGAGGTTAATACGAATTTCGCGTGAGAGCAATAATAGTTGAATGTTACACACGCAGCTGACCAAATATTGTAGTCGCGATAATTGGCCGTGATGCAATCGCGTGATCTTTGCATCCGTTTGTTGTGTCCACTTTACATTTTTTTTTTTAATATTGCTCAATCGACAAACTGTATTTTAAACTACCTTAACGAAGCACTTTGATTAATGCCTTAATTTTAATTTATTGCTACGACTGTAAAATTGCAAGTTTTGCCTTTCCCTTTATTAATAAGATAAAAATGTAATTATATGTATTGTGTGATATAAACTTATATTATGTAACACTAGGAATATTGGGATAAACAGTTGCCTATATCTTATTCCAGTTGTCCAGCTATCTACGTACCAAATTTCATAGCAATCGGTTCTGTAGTTTTTGCGTGAAAGAGCAACAAACACACACATCCTTACAAACTTTCGCATTTATAATATTAATAGGATAGGATATTTAATTAACATAAATTTACTTTAAATAATTGAGGCTTTGTCAAAAACATATTAATTAAGTGTAATAGACTTAATTTAAAATTTAGGTAGAATAAGCTATAGTTACAGCTATATCTACACTTCTATACTAATACTATAAAGCTGAAGAGTTTGTTTGTTTGTTTGAACGCACTTATCTCAGGAATTACTGGTCCGATTTGAAAAATTATATTTCAGTGTTAGATAGCCCATTTATTGAGGAAGGCTATATATGTACCACGGGCGAAGCCGGGGCGGACCGTTAGTAAGGTATAAATTTGAGCAAGCTTGTGTGTTCTTGGTAATTAAAGGTTACAGTAGCTCAGCTTATAATTATTTTTTTAAAGATATAGCCCAATATGCCTCAGTATTCTCAGGGAAATTTTTATTATATTTTCTATTTTTATTTCATTTAAGGCAAGGTTCTTAATGTTTCTAATACAATATTGTTATTGGTCAATAATTAGCATGTATACATATCATATTACAGATTGAGGTTTGTTTATCATGGACACCATCATCTATACTAATATTATAAAGTTGATGAGTTTTTTTTTTTGTTTGAATGTACTAACCTCAGGAACTACTAGTCCGATTTGAAAAATTATTTCAGTTTTAGATAGCCCATTTATTGAGGATGGCTATAGGCAATATATGTACCACGGGCGAAGCCGGGGCCGACTGTTAGTGTTAAAGATAGACTAAAGAAAACCACTGCATATATTGTATTATTTTTTATTTTCTCATCTTTTGTTTGCAGGTAATTACACAAAAATCAGTGCGAGATATAAAAGAAACATGGAAATTGACAAAACAGTTGAAAACGGTACATAATATGTTTGTGACGCAGATATATAAGCCAAACAGTACATACTGGCTCCGAATGTGTGCTGACAGTCGCTAAATGATCCACTTAATATACCTTTTGATATATATTTTATAGGTTTTAATTTACGTAGAAGAAACTACAGCAAGAATGTTTCATATAAGTGTATCTCGTTAGCGCATGTCAGCCATACAGAAGAGTATCACATACATAATTGATATTCTTTAACAATATTGTTTGACCGATAGCAAACATACCCATAATAACTAAAACTATAACAGTCTATGTAAATCATAATACACCATAAGTAAATTATTTAAGATAATTAAAGCATTTTCACCTTATATTCAAATAAAATCATAAAAGGTCTCCAATTTTATAATTTTTGCTAATTTTTCATATATTTTTTTACATACACTATTTACATATTAGTCTGTACAACACGCATATTTATAAATTAATAATAGATTTTTTTGCGTTTTGTACAATAACCAATAATAAACCCATAAACTATTTAGCAACAAAATCGCCATGCATAATCACACTCAAGAATTTTTAACTTAAAATAAAATAATATAGGTAAATCAACTTAAAATCGATTTACATCTTTGATATAAATGGAAGCATCGTTTTAAACTTAAAAGTACGAAATAAGCATGCAGAAAATTTTACACTATAGACTTTGTACGAATTTATCGTGCTGCATCTGAACATTAATACCGAATATGAAAGTGACTTACAATATACATGTCGTAAACAACTCAACATAACATTATTTACAAATGTGTTCACGAACACCCGCCTAGGTTAATAACTAGTAAAGCTTTTTACATAAAACATTATAACAAAACAAATCGCATCGGCGCAGCGAGGCGCCACGGCGATTGATTGCATTGCAATGCTAAGTCTTCTAGTCTTCTGCGTAATGCCACGAAATTAAGTTATATAGATTATTGATCATAACGAGATCGAACTTAGGATGTCATCGCGAGATGATTTTCACTGGAACTGATGCTAGAGGCGCTCCGCCTGAGGGTCTCCTGATCCCCAAGCACACCTCTGAAGCGCATATCGTGCACTTTCACGTATAATATTCTCTTCTTTATAAATTATTTTCCTTAACCTAAATCTTAATCTTAACACATCGGCCTGTCCAGTTGCTCTTGTTTGTCTGGAGTCTGTAACAAGAAGAAAACAAAATAAGAATCAAATGAAAATGAGTACACGGAAAAGTAATGAGGATGTTGTAGGTATACGGGTTATTAAAGTTATTACTGATTGTGTATAGCGACTAGCAATGTATCGGGTGGCACATGCGCATCCCGCCTGCGTCCGGCCATCTGTCAGCACATATGTGCTGTGTTTCGACACTGTTTTAATTCATTAGTGTCCGGTCAATAAGCCTATTATTTTCCTACCCCAATTTACTTCAATTGACACATGGCATGTCCCATGGACACATGTTAATAACAATCGAGTTAATACTCCGTCGGTATTGCTATCCAGCAGTAGCTGGTTACGTATCGGAGTATCAGTAAGTGTTTGATTACCGTTTCCCGTCCCTGCACATCCGCGACACAGCTGAACGGCCGCACGTGGCCAAACCCTATTTACGGACATACCAAAGGGAGAGCACACATGTCCCAAACGGATCGGGACTTCGCAAGCGAACACGTGAAATCCTTTTATAAGAGCAGCATTGTCGGGTAATGAATAGGTACGTTGCATTTATTTAGCTATCCGCCACCGGCATCGTCACGTGTAGTTACACGCAGCTGTGAAGACCGTTACCCGCACAATGGCCTCGATCGATCGTGGTCGATGAAATCCGTGCGATCGGAGAAATTGATGCACGTGCAAACCCAACATTCGCGGTCTTGCATTGTCTCCGGTAACTTCTTAAGTTTATTAGTTCGGAGAAACATAAAGGTGATCGTAAAACTTTCACGTGCGCGATTTATGCGTGAGGTTAGGAGACAAAGATATTATTCAGAGGAGCGAGTAAGCGGCGAACGTGGGCGCGAACACCTGGCGTTAGTGTCGCTTGTCTTGATTGCTGACTGAGACGCGTTGCGTAGGAGGTTAGTGCCTCCTTCACTTACACATTGCGATATTAGTATACGAAGTTCCGTTTCAAAGACAATTAATGAGAATAAAAGAACAATTTTTTTTTAAACCTATGTAAAAATGTAAAAAACAGTAAAATGTAGCACTTCTTAATTTGTATACAAAGATATTATCATGTCCTTAAATTGTGGGTTATGATTATCAAGTAGGGTGGCGCCCATTGTGTCGTAATAAAGGGTGAGATGTGCAGGATTACACGCCTAGCTTTCATTATTATTGGTACTTAACCGCTTATTATGGTCGGAGCGAAAAGTCAATTTTGTTGATCACGTTTGTATTGGCATTTATAGTCGTGAAAGGGTAAATTGAGAAATCCATATTCGAACTGTCTCTCTTTATAGGAGGTACGTAAAAATTGAAGCAGCGATTAACTCGTTTCTAAAGTCTCACGGTTGTGAGGCAGCTGCGGGAAACAATTTACTGTCTCGTTTCGCGATAGTACCCCGTGGTGTATGATCGTGACCGAGGTTTCTGGCACGGCGATGCCTTGCGAGATATCGCCGTGAAATGCCGCCTCACGAGCACGACGGTGTTTTAAATTCCGACACGATTCAAGTCTTGTTTTTTTTTAAGTTTTTTTCCATTAATCCGTTCGTTGCAGACAGTAATATAGAGCTCGAATAGTGCCCAGTGTCCTTGTAAGTTTGATTTTATATTCAAGAATGTGGTTAGATCAGTCGACATTCCGACAGTTCCTTGTATTAGTAAATAAATCGGGTTCGTTGATATAGTGCGCTGTTGCCGGCGCCTACGGCATTAAGTTGTTGCCTTTGCCTAACAAGTTTTTAATAACTACAAACCAATGTTGATTTTTATGCGGCGTCTTTAACACAATATGGCTATAGGCGATTCCGTATTGGTAATAATTACAATACAATACAATAAAACTACTATGTACCAAAGGCGTAATGCTGTTATATTTTAATACAAATTAAAAACCGATTATATATTAAGAGTCGAATATATAGGTATTCAAGATTTTAATCAAAATGCGGTGGGCTGTAAATTTCAGTTTTACGAAGATGTATGATCGCAATGTACCTACTCTCTTCGCGTTGTGTGCACAGCAGCTTGTGTCTCCTAAATCACGTTTGTTTTGAACATTACCAACAACTGGCAGTGATTAAAATTTACGTGGCGCGACCAAGTATTAACGAGCACGCATTGCCGGGGGCTTGTACGGCGGTACATATAAATCCTTCGAGATGCACCTGCTCAGACACCGACATAGCAATCTCGCTGCGCTGCACTTCAGATATTAAAAGAACGTTTATCGCGCTAACAGTTGACTCACGTTAGGACTGGACGGAATATAATACATGTAATGTACAATCCATGCCATATATAATCTGATGTTTCAGTATTGTTACAGAACTAGCGAAATGGCAATCACGCAGGTGTTGCTGGGAATACCAAACGAAGTAGAATAAATATAATATGTTGAATATTCAGATCGTGTCAGTACACGGTCGTTTACGCGGCGCCGGCGCAGGTGGCTCGCTTCAAGGCTGAAATTCAAAACAGTCACGCACGCGGATAGCGGTCTACATTGACTTCTTGTTTACCTATCTTGCAGTTATATTATGTGCGTTCAAGAGTTAAATGAAATTATTGCGCAACGACATACATAATTAATTTG
Organism: Zerene cesonia; assembly: GCF_012273895.1. Classification (NCBI taxonomy): domain Eukaryota; kingdom Metazoa; phylum Arthropoda; class Insecta; order Lepidoptera; family Pieridae; genus Zerene; species Zerene cesonia. Next base: position 5,914,503 of record NC_052108.1, read on the forward strand.
GGAACGATGAATTGATTATCTGAAAACTTTCAGTTTTCTGAAACCTTTACATAAGACAATTGCTCTATATTGTGTAGAATGCACAGATGGAATAATTATTAATTTTAAACAGATTTATATTATGAAAGTCGTTTTGCCTACAATATAGATAAGCCATACGTCACTTGTTGTGAAACTGTCAGCATCTCCGCTTTTACATTTACCTTCCCGCGCTTGCGAAACACGCAGGTGCGCGCAGCAAAAACACAGACATGGCCGATTTCATTAACTTTTTATGCAATCTCTATTCGAGCGGTGAGCTTGTTCGATATTTAAAATGGCAATTTAAAAATACTTTAGAACAAGAATGTATCTTTTTTCAAATATTTACGAATGAATACTAAATAATGCAAACTAAATAATAACTTGAAGAAACTAAAGCTTACCGTATGACTAATGTGATGTGTTGATGATGATACAGGGGATTTTTCAGCGGGAAGAATGGTATTTGGGGCAGGTCTGGGTCCGAGCGGACGGCGGCGAGGCCTCGGGGGAGATGAGCACGCAGGCGCTAACGCTGCCTCCGCCTCAAATTGACCCACCGCGGGGTGGTTTTCCAGAGCAGATTGCAAGTCACAAATATAGTCGATGACATGTTGAATTACTTCCAGCTTCGAAATCCGCCTGTTTTTTGGCATGAAGGGTACAAGATCCTGAAGTTTCGAGAGATACATCTGAATTTCAGCGTTCTCTCCATCCCTGTGCCTCTGTACCCGACCGCCGGCGATAGCCGGGACGGACGCTCCGGTTGCGCACACTGCCGTTATGGCTTTCATCGTGATAATCACTAAACACGAACACTTGTTTACACACACGTGACGCGTACGTCAAGCAAAATGCGAGCGAGGAATGAAGTGATGCGCGGTGCGAGATCGTATTTATGGGTGCTGGTGGGGAGCGGGGCGGGTTGGGGCGGACCAATGGCGCGCGGAGGGGCCGGCGAAGCCTGATTTTCCCATGGCGGCGCAGCGGTGGCGTCTGCCTTGCGTTGGGCGGCTCACGGCCCTGGCTAGGCCGTTGCGCTCGTGACACGCACTTTGTCCTGCTCTGTTTGTTTTGTGATGAACATTAAGGTATGTTTTAAGAAACTTCATAATATACTAATGACTTGGGTGGGATAGTAATAGACTATCTTGCAAATGATTTATAAAATTAATGGTATAATCATAAAAAAAAGATTTGTTATTGAACTATAGACTTGTAGAGCTCTATCTGTAATTTATAATACTTATCAATTACAAACGACGAACAAATTTCGAAAAAAAAAAGATGTACAAGTGCAAGTTTTGTAAATTAAACGTATCTATTATATACAAAATAATGATACAACTTTGTAGGTATATACATTAAATAAACAAATATTTATGCGGATATATGGTAATGTGTTGGTAATTTGAATATTTCATTTTATTCTTACGTTATCTGTACTAATATAATGTATAAATTTTTACTCACAGAAAAATGAAAATTATGAACTTCTTACGCAAAATATATTGAATTATTCCAATAATAAAATTACGTATAGTTGAGTGCATTCTACAGGCTTACTCTGGTTTGTGACTCCACTGTAGTGTATTGATTACCTTCTCTATGAAATACCGCTCTCGAGCGGGATGCGATCACGTGCAATATTCAATCTTCATTACGTACATTCGACAGGGCGTATGTTTTTCAGCCACAAAGTCCAATAAAGGTTCTCTAATGTCGGCTATTTATTTCACACGGGCATAGCTACGTGTCCGAACAATCAGGTGCCCAGTGGGGGGTGGGGGAACAATGGCGATACGTGATGGCATCCACTTGTCGCACAGGTTACGGAGGCTGCGCTTTGTTACACCCGAACTAAACCATTTGTGTAAAATAATGGGTTCACGACAGTTAACGCAGTGTGTAACTAATATGATTCGTAAATGGCTGTGAATATCAGCAATTGGGAGTTCCGATTAATAAATTATCGTTAGTGTTAGTGTTAGAGAGTAGTACTGAGGTAGGATAGAAGGCTTTTTGTTAGGAACTAGTTGGAAAATTTATACTGGTGTCATTTACCTTGATTATGTAGTATTATTTGAACCCAAATGTAAACTTCTTGTATATTCAAGTACGTAATCGCAGTTACTTCAAGATTAAAAAAACATTCGATATTGATATGCAAATTATATTATAAACAATAGCTTAAACGTACGCATTAAATCTAGCCAGCGATATTACATAATGTTTTATAATCGAGTATATTATAGTAATTGTAAAAACCTCGCATCATTTCGACCACACAAAGAGGTTCCAGTCGTGCTAACAAAACGAATAAAAAGTTATCAGCAAAAAGTCACCTTGGAGGTGGGAGTAAAGAACCCAGGTAGTGAATTGCTTTATTAGGCCGAACGGACTTTGTTTTGTACACATTAGATTATAACTTTGTTTTTGTTATTTCACACAACCTAAATATAAATTGTATAACTTATAGAGGGGAGATTGTGTTCAATTAATGTTGATTTGCGACTGATGCCGAGGGCTGAAACTAGTACTTATATTTTTTATGGTATCCTTATTATATAAAATATTAGCTGCGCCCCGCGATTTCACCCGCGTAAGTCCGTATAAAAAGAAAGTAAAGTAATATCGGGATAAAAAGTTGCCTATATGTTATTCCAGTGGTCCAGCTGTCTACGTACCAAATTTCATTGCAATCACACACACATCCTTACAAACTTTCGCATTCATAATATTAGTAGGATTGCCCACGTTACAGGAAAAAAATGTATATTGAATATATTGCTCATGTCGATTATGAAAATTATGGCACATAGTTAAAATTAACGTCTGAGTCGATAATCTTTAATAAATTATATACTCGACGAAGCCGACATATATTTATTGTCTGCTTAAAATCCGGAACTTGGACATAAACAGTTTTTTTTTTCGGGCGTCGAAATCTCAGCGGTCAGGTAAGATAATTTATTTAAGTGTCCATTTCGGAATATGAACGTGTTCCGTGGCTACCTTAAAAATTATATTTGTTAACACAAATGTTAAAAGAAAACGTACATTGTCTCCTCACGTATTTATCCTTTTGTCTATTCTTAATCTTGCATCTAAAGCACCTTGCAGTGCAATTTGTTCCGTGATATTGTTTTAAATAGACAGGTATTTGTCCTTTGTCAAAATCGAAGACAATGCCGATATAAAAAAATACTCTTGTATAAACAGTGAGAGCTTGGGAAGGACATCGTAAGGTGTTTTTATGACTTCATTGGGTCGAAACTCGCCAGAACCATCCCGTCATGGACAATTTTGTTCTCGCAGGTGTAAATTGTTTATGATGATGCCCTCGAGTTATGAAGTGTGAAATTTCGCTGTGAGTCGGTATTATTCTGTGCGCCCAATGGCCTTGTGGCATTATTTCACAAATATAATGAAATATTGGAATTGCAAATATTGAAATTCAATTATTAAATTATTTGAAAAATGGACGTGGGAAATTGTATTATAATCCAATATAAATTAAACAAGCAAAAGTATAAATGGATAAACCTGACCATTCGAGCATCAGTTCATACACATGAAATACTAAGTAGGTTTCATATAAAGGTATTGCCATTCATAATAAATTGCTATGGAGCATAACGGCTTTAGCAGAATTATAACTCGTGTAGAGCTGGCTGGATTTCTATAAAATTTATTTTATGAAGTAGTTGTGGTTTAGATAGCTCTCAACTCTCTAACTCTAAGTTCTTATTTCCATATTTCAAATTTAAAATCAAGCGATTAATGGTATTATTCTAAAAGAAGACGGCATGCTTACAATATACAATCGCTATTATAAAGGTACCATTATTTTTCTCCAATACAGTAATTCTAAATCACGTATCGAGTAATTTGACTAATAGCATACTTTAATGAAGGCAGCATTAGACGGGGCGGAGTGCTTACGATCACCCCTTGCCGTGGGAGTGCCGCGCGCGTGCCTCTCCCATCGCGTGATACACCCTGACTGATCGCCGATATTGTTCCATTCATTTCGAAAACCACTATGCAATACAATCGTGCGTGCTCAAGTTTCGCGGCTTAATTGGTATAATTGCATGACTTATATCAGTTCTTATAAATCATTGTTCAATAAATTTATTTGAAATTATTGCCCTGTTTTCCATTTTTCCTATTTAAATTATAAATGTACCACTGCAGAATAGATATATAATTGTGAGATATAAATAGACGAATAATTTCATATATATAATGCCTTATTACTTGCTCAATTTATTTATATTATGTAATAAAATAAACGAAGAATTGATACTAAACGAAGTATTTGTGTTTAATATATCTGGTCGTAGAATAGTCCATAGCACACAAAGTATATGACTCGCCAATATTGGTTCTCCGTTATTACTGCGTATATTTACAGAGCAAATAGGTAAACATCTATCCCTCCGGTCCCACGGGAGGGCGCGAGAAATCCCTTAATTCGTGACCTGCAGGTGCGGGCTCATTACGCGCTTTCCTGACACGTGGCGACGCGTGGCGGACTTTGTAGATCGAAACGCGTGCACCACCACTATCGCATTATTGATCTATGTATTGTATATACTGACACACGTCGCATATCAGCAGAGGTAGGCATATAGTACATACATTTGAAATTATACATTTACTAGAAGTTTATACCTTGTCACCTTGAATGTATGTAGTTATGATTGTACGCTAATCAAAGCACGTATATATTTTAACTTTCAAGCTTTCTCCAAATTGAAGAGATAATTTCCAATTTGTAGTTAACTTGGTATTTCAAGAACTCAAACAAAAGTCTAAAATACATTTTGGGTGTACACTTTAAATGTTTGCTTATTGTTTTATTTTCTTATGATTGCTTGTCGTATGTATCATCGAACCAATTTAATTTGATCCGCCCTAATAATTTATTACGAAATTCCAGTCGAAGGTAAATAACTCTGATTCCGATGGGAATGGTTGAGTTCTCGTGTGAATGCAGGCGGCGTGGGATCCTCCGGGTCACAGGTCGCCGGGATAATTACAGGTCAGCCGATTGTCTGCGCACGCGTCCCGATACATCGAAAGATTTCAATGGAAATTATTATAATGATTCATTTGAAGTTTTTCATTCGTTACAAGTCTTAGACAATACATTTGTTTGATATATATACATATCGAGGCCATCAATTGCATCGTATTTTTTCAAAAAAATATAGATTTTTTCAAGTTTTTTCTAATAAATATGACCTACGTATTTTTTATTAGAGTCATCTAAAACGTTAAAATGTAGTATTGAAGTTGATTTTTAAATCAACTTAGTGAATGAGTAGATTTTAGATAATTAATCACTTGTTAATGATCCTATTTGGGACACTGATCAATGTAATAAGGTTTTCAGTGAAACATCATCTTACTAATGATGTATTTAAAATAAAATTGGACAAACACTGTAAATGTCAATTTAATTCTATAGTATAATTCAGAAAGTATTTTTTTAATACTTTTGATCAACTATTGTGGCAATTTATGGAGTACAAACATTAATAACTTGGTTTCTATGTGCAGGGGGATTTAATTTGCAATAAGCATAAAAGGCATTTAATAATGCAGACGTCCGTCCTTGTACGCGTGCATTGATCAAATGAAACAGCAATCGAAGTAATGAATTCGCGGGGGAGGGGGGTCGCACGTGCGGGTCACGTGACAGCGTTAATATTCCTTTTGTGAGGGTGGGGTCATATAGCCATTAAGCATTAGTACCTAACATAGTAACGTTACCTATCAATTTTTTATCTATTTTACTGGAAGGTTGAAAATCCCGCGCTTTAATGTAAAATTATATAATTTATATAGAAAATTATCTCATTATCATCACATATTTAGTACAAATAGCAAATTTGATCACGGAGCAAGCCTATTTAAGAAACGTTTCAATGTTGTTTCATATACATAACATGTATTGTACAACCGTTGATTTAATTTTCCTGTATCGTTTTTATGTTGATGTGACAAACGCTCAGTACTTGTACAAACTAAGGCATGACAAAACATAGTCACGCGCTTGAACAATGAGATTGCATTACGCAGTCAAAATGAAACTCCCACAGATTTATTATAAAAACTTTGCTGATTTTCCCACAATCGTTACAATAATGAACGCTCGGATCAAAGCGGATTGACTCACTATTGCCGAAGGGTACAGTATCACCCCGTCATAAACCAGCTTACCAAGAGCTCTGATACAGTACGATCAACGGGACATTTGTAAGTACCGATTAAATTAGCGAGGAATGCCAGGGGTCTATTTATATTGGCGGTAGAGCGGTATGGGGTGTTGTGACATGGCGTGGGAGCAGTTCCTATTGTTAAGGCACTTAACTCGGCTCTGATAAAGGAACTATAGGACCATTAGACGGATTCGTTTTGCTCATTCGTTTTCGCTGATGAATGTACATTGGATTACGATACGCATAGAAATTGCAATGGGGGTATACAGTATTAATATGTACAAAGCATCAGTAACAACTATATTCTGTTGTTCTTAAAATGAGAGTTAAATTTATATATTTTTTATTATTGAATTTGGTTTTCTCCTTTTATATAACAAAGTGTACACTTTGGTTCTTTTATACCTATAGTTGCTAAGGAAATACAAAGTTCTATTGATATTATATTCTGTTAACTGTTACTAATTTGAAAATGTTTATATAATCACTACAGAGCGATATTTATAGTTTGAATTAGTATGCAAAGCTATGAACGGAAAGAAGCGAATTGTTCGTCTTATAATTCTTGAAATCATCTCTATATATTTTCTTTATTTATTTATTGGTAATGTGTATGGAGTGTGTTCATAGAGTGTGTTATATAAAGTATGTAAACTGAGAAATAAATGTTTTGCTATGAATAATTGAAGTTTTTTTTTCACCACATAATATTTGACTTCGTTATGAAGTGAACTTATCCAAAAACTATGCAAATATTAAAAATCCCTTTGACTTTTAAAGCACAATAAAATTCTAAAAGCGAATTGTTGTAAAAGCCGATCGATATCAATTTTTTTTTTGCATAACGAGAAACGGAAATCGCGTAACAAATCGCAATATTCACATAGGGACCTATTTGCAACTCGAAAGCCAATGAGCTGTGGAAACCATTATTAATTTTCGAGTACTTTTAAAAGCGATAATGAAATAGGCGCAGCCGGGGTGAAAGCCAGGTGTAGCAGCCGATATCTTGATTCACTTTAAACTTACGAGGGTTTTATGAATGTTGTTTTTTTGTGAGAGAAACGCCCTTAAACCTTTAGCTTCAATTATTCGTGACCCTAATTGCAGATGATGCGATACGGTTGTATTGTAATCAAGTTGACGGCGCTATTGGTTTATTTGTACTTTTTTACCGACTTCTGGTTAAGCATCTGTTTTTAGTTTGTAAAGTTTATTTTGCTATAGTTGGTTTGAAATGGTGCATTGTTGGGCGGTCAATAGCACTGTTTACTAGGATGCTGGTATGCTTTTACTTTATGGTATTCTCTTGCGTTGACTAAATAATTGTTATTTTTTATAGACGTAGATATAGCTCGACATTTTAAGCGAGGTTTAAATTTACAAAAAGAAGCAATTTTAATGGGCATTCATTAGAGCAAAGGTACAAGTTGCCTTCGGATTTCATGACATTAAGCACTCAAATTTTGTCTTGTTATAAGTTAAACCAGCTTTTCATAAAATCGAGAAAATTCTAGCAAAAACCAGCTGAAGATAGTCAAGGTGTGGCCTCCCCTATACCCCAGTAGCTGTGACGTATGTGAATCTGGGAGCAGGGCTTTTCACACCGCGACGTACAGCTGTGTTGCCCGCTCACAGCTGTCGTATGCAAACTCCCTAATAAACTAACACATTTTATTGCCAAACTATGAAAATGGTCGATAGGCGTTTTATAGATTGCTAAAGCAGTATTAATGCTTGTGTGACATTCTTTTTTATAACAAACAGTTGTGTCTATAATAGTTAGTAGTACTAATCTATGATACATGTGTTTTAGTATAGCGAACTTTTAATAGTGTATAATATGGAGATCGATAGTTTGTGGTATATTTACCGCACACAATGGACGATTTAAGGTGTTAATATTCCTAAAAATATACTTAGACAGATTCTTTTAACTATCAAACAAGTCAAGCTATTATGTTATATAAAATACCTATATGTGATATATATATGTGCATAATAGCTACGAGAATCATGTTAAAGTTGGAAGGTCAATCTTAATGCTGTTAATATTCTTAACTCTACGAATTAATTTCCTTCGTAAATTTGTTCCCATACTGTAAAATTTACAAAGTTACTTTTTCGTCCACATGAAAGAGTCGTGCAACTGATGCGTCCTTCTATAGTATTAATATCAATGTATGACAATGCAAAGATCGCTATGTTATGACTTATGCCACATATAACCGTCTAAATCTGTACCTTCATATGTGAAGCACATGTGAGTGGTCACAAGGCGCCGTGAGATTGCCCTGCTATATCGGGCGTCGCACGTGCCGTCCCGCCCGCCCTATCGTAGCATCTTACTACCTCGATACCTTCCCATCTTGTGCATAGTAGCTTTTAATAGCTTGCTTACTAGCTAGTGTTAATGATTGAGTGTTTTTGGGCAACATTTTAAATGTGGTTTATATAAAACACGAATAACGATAACAAAGGTTATGTTATCGCGGTACATCTGCACTGCAAATTTGTGTTTTTCTTTTATTTGTATGATAATTTAAATTTTATTTCATTGAAAGACTTGAAAAGAAGAAGAACGATCAGGAAAGTTTAGATTAAAGTCATTAATTAATTATTTACTTTTTGACTCGTGCATGATGACCTAATTTAATATTTGTTTAGTGAGCTGTAATTTTCACATAGATACCTTTATTTTAGAAAAATAATGACTGATTCATATTACTGTGCCCAAGTGTTCAAAGGTATAATGTGTTTTATGTTATATTCATAAATAAGAGTGATTGATATCAGAAGGTAGGTCAAATGTGTGAACGCACGTGAACGTTTTACATCTGGGTACATTCAGACCCCTGGCATTTCGGCTGATTAATGATAGCAACACTGTGTCAATATTTGCATAAGAAACGGACAAGAAAGGAACCTATCTTCCCGCAGATCTCCTCGTTAGCTACATTATTTTGATGGCTTTCGTCTCGAACCGAGTACAGTGCAAATTTAACTCTAACCCGTTAACTCAGAAGTTAAATTCATTTCTCCTATTTTGTTAATTTATATGTAGGGAGTTTCGTGACATTAAAGTAAGTCAGTGATAAGGGTCCTGAATAAGAGAAATGTTTGGCTGCGTTGCAAGCTCCGTCAATAATATTCATTAGTTCACACTCTATTAACCAGTTGATGTTAGGAATTATTGCTTCTGCGCATGTTTACGAATACTAAATTTATAATATTAGGTGTATTAAATCGTTCACATGCGGATAAAGGAAACAATGTATTTAAAAGAAAATAGTTAATGGCCTACATTTTTTAATATGACACATACATGTTATGGACGTGTTTCGAATGAATTTAATTTATTTTACAACATTTTATATCTCTGTAGTCCTTCTTGCCTTCTTATTTTTTTTTAGCTGCTAAAAATCATATTTTAAGTATTATGTTAAAACGCAATAGTTCGTACAATTTCGTATAAGCCTGTCACTATAAAGAAGAAACATCACCCCAAAAACGTTACACAAGCGACTTCTGATTGATGCAATGAAAAATGATGTGTTTTGTTCCTACAATGGAAAGGGCAACATTGTCGCGAACTCAAGACAATTTTATTACACGCATAATTTAATTTAATGCGTATGAAAGAACCGGATTTTTATGAGCACTTGTACTTTTGTTAGGTCACTTGATTAGGGAGACCAAAGGCAGAGGAACGGGAGCGATGATCGTGTCATTATGAAGTGTCTCGTCAGAAAAGTTATTAATCTGCGTCTTATTTTATGAAAAGCTTACGTTTACTTTGTATGCATAAATGCGGGGTTCTATGATTGAGTGTTTATGCATAGATGCTTTTTTATTTGACTTGATGTTAGGTTTAAATCTACTTTTTGGCAGACTGAGTTTTAATATATATAAAAAAGCTGGTTAAGTATAACAGAGGTTCTTGTATTTAAAATTGTCCAAACAAGTATGACCTCCATAACATTAGAACAATTAATTGTTTAAAACAAATTTTAACGAATTTGCATGATAATATCACACCACAATATATACATATATATATTGATATATATTTCTGTTTGTCTTTTGGTATTTCCCGAGAAAAAATTGAATAACCATTCACAAAAACACATTAACATTGTTACACACTTGCGCTACATAATATTTACAGGCAACAAACCATCTTTATTGCTGTTTTACGATAATCAGAAGCTTTGGCGGAAGCGCCCACATTTGGCGATCACCTTTCTTTAGAAAGCCATAATCGCTGGTTGTAAAACATTTCATAAAACTAGACGTTATCTATGACATGTGGGATGCAAGCGACGTTCCCATACTGCACGTGTAAGGAAATGCTTACATTTGTCGCAAATCTGTGTTCCACATTGCGGAGTTATCAAGACAACGCCACATGCGACTATCGAGCTGATAGTGATACAAAACACGAAGTAAACGAGATTAGAAGGTGCTGACGATGTCCTCATGTTTAGGTAGTGCATCATGCGTAATCATAAACGATTGATATAGATAGTTATTGTGATATTTCCCATTTTAATGTTGAAATATTTAAATGTTAATGAGCATGGGTTTGCAAACGATTCAATGGCTTTAGAATTATTTAATTTATTCATAGTAGTTGTGCTTTATGTAATTTTTTAAAGAAATAAAGTGCTTTTTGCACGATATTTAACAATCGCTCCCGGCCTATTACATATACTATAAGTATACAAAGATATACCATTAAAACATCGCCTATTTATATTTCCCTATAAATAATGACTTATGATTGTAAAGTTTTTAAACGTCGATGTAAGCTTCATAATTTTTTATTGAGGGTTCTACACGATTTTAGGGATCTTTGGCTATTTCGCATAGAAATCACAAAGAAAAATTACTTTTATTAGTTTCAGCTGTACCTTGCTAATACATAATAAGTAGATACATTTACCTTAATTAAGTGCATGCAGGTGTGGCCGTTTTATTCTATCTGATACTTGGAACGTCAATATCATTGGACAGCTATCTCTTCATTTAATTTATATCTTTTTAGGTCATTTATAGAGGCGTTTTTCGTGTGTACATGAATTCATTGTTGCAGTATGAGTGTAAGAGAGATTATTTGTTTTATAATTTAATTAATTTTGCATTTTATGTTATTTAAAGGAATAGAATAAAATTCACATGATAAAGGTTGTATACCTACTATAATATCATCATTGTGTATAAATACGTAAGTTGACGCAGATGAGGTATTTCTTATCTTTGAAATATACTATGACTTTTTAAACAATTCGTTGGTGGTATCTCTTTGAATCGTTCTATCATTCGTTTATACAGATAAATTTGTACACTTAGATTTAGATGGACAGATTCCAAATTATCCTCATTCAAAGCGTTAAATATGTATACTCTGTGGCAATTAAAGCTTACAATGTTGACAGATGGTTGAGTACCGGTAGCGCTATCTACTAAATGAGAGATTTCGCGCCGATAGACTATACGCTCTAAAAGCTATAGTGCATATCATTTTATTTTACGCATGATTATCGCGAAACATATCAATATTAAATTTTATTAGTTATTTATATAGTTACACACATATGACACTGTTGCGACAATTGCTGGTGTTAGAAAATATTATAGACCGTTTTAGGCAATTTATTTGTTGTTTATGTTGTATTTACATGTTAATTATAAAAATAAATGAAACTTTTTACTAACATTCAAAATTTCAATTATGATTCGATTGTGTGTTTCATAGAAATGTTTGATGGTTGCAGGGTGCATTACATTTGGATTTAATTCATCAATTAAATCCAAATGTCTTTTCGAATTCCCCTTATTAATTGGAAAGAAATACTGTTAACATATAATGGGATACCTCAAGTACATTATGGCTTTATAATATCTTTGGATGGGATATATCTGGTATCAGGTAATATTGGGATCAATACATACGCATAGCACGTGCACACAGCTGCGTGAAGGCGGGCACACGTGTGCGATTATACGGCTGAAATATATGCGTTTCGATATACAATGGAACTTTAAATTCTACTTTTTTTCACAAAAATGATACTGATTTTTCTTTGTAAGCTTTGTTAAGATATTCAACATACACTAGATCACAAGAATCTAATAGAATTAAATGGAGGTTAGGATAGTAGATAGTTATTAAATATAATAGTAAATAGAGCAAGTTTGGATGCATCTACAATTTGTATTTATTGAAAATTTAGTAGTATTAAATGTTATTATATCATTGTTATATAATTGTAACCTATAATTAAGTTCATTCACGAAAGTATTATTGTTTGTAAATAAGAAAAAATATAAACAAATCCATTAATGGTTTTACAATTTTCACATGTTTCGAAAATTTTGAATAATTTCTCCGATGCATTTGGCCGATGTAAAAATAATGAGCTTCTTTCAAAAATAAGAGGATCTGTTCTCACGTACATCTGGTGGGCAGCATTTTGGGAAAACGACTGAAATGAATCTGCCTTGCAGATGTCGGCTCTTTCAAAGATTTCAGCTCTAGAAGTTTCTATATATTTTGGAAATTTCATTTAATTTATTACGGATCGTAAAACGTTTTCTAATAATTAAATGTAAAATGGCAGTTGTTTTATAAGCGTTGCACGTCAATGGCATAAATCGTTTATGTAGAAATATGCGCATCTCGATATCATATCAAGGTTTTCTTATAATTGGTCACACTTGTCCTTAGAACGAAAACAATTTACTTACAATTTACATTTAATGTTACACGTAAGATTTATCAAAACATTTTGTTTTAATACAATTATAAAAATACAATTTTATTGGCCGAAGTATATATACTTATGAATAAAAAATATTAGCATTAATAAATTTGTCTCACTTTGAAATTGATCGTGTTTATGATAATGCCTGTGATTTTATAGTAAGATTTATATCTGGGGTTAAAGCTTTCAATGAAACAAATTATTTACCATAATGTAAAAATAAACATCCCCAAAAATACGTCTCGAACTAGGTTACTTCGCACATTTCACGGTATGCTGGACTACAGACTGGTGACAAGACAAGGCAGACTAAGACAGAATTGGTAACTGACATGTGTCACCAATACGGAGATGAAAATGTCTGTTTTAAAGTCATTTACGTCGGCCTTCACAAAATCATAAATATTTTCATATATATATAGATTGAAAAGAAAAGAAAAAATGGAACACACAATTTCCAAAACTTTGATTTTTTTTTACAGTTTTGACTATAGTAGGTATATAGTATTTGGCGTAAAATTGTAATTTTATTCTGTACATATTTATTGTCTGTATCTAGAGTTAAGCCCTGTAGCAATATTATTTCGAAAATTCATCTTTAATTAAAAAAAAACGTTCAATCAATTAAATATTTTTAAACATGTACAAAAAAAGACGCATGGTCACCTAGGTCGTTATACTATGATTTGAATAATAATTACATGTATGAAGGCTATGGCGGTAAAATATATTTTTATATATCATTATGATGACATCCGGCGGACGGCGGAGTCGTGTCCTGTTTGCATATGAGCACTTCGTGGTTTGCAATTTGAATGGACAGCTTTGAATACTGATATTATATTCTAATTGTGGTGTCGCAAACCAAGCTATACCTTATATGGAATTCTGAGCACAGTGACTTATGTTTCATTGCTCGTAATATAATCCATAGTATTTGATACAGCTAGTGATATGAAATATGTTCATTAAGATTCTATTGGTCCAATATTGTTTAAAAACTCTGAGAGTGTTGCAAGTATGTTACAATTTGTCACTTATCACACCTTTGACGTTTCATACAAACATATCTCATACCAATCCCCGCACGGCCTTAACTTTTAACATACCCAGTATTCTTCCAATACCAAAACACAATGTCAAATTGTACTAAACGTGTGCGTATGGATACATGACTAAAGGCCATGTGTGGAGATAAATAGGGGCATGTGAGGATCAAATGTGGTGCAAACAGTGCTGGCATTCAGCAAGACGTGCTGCCACGTGCTGTCCAGACACCCATGTGGCAGGCACTCGCTAACGATCTGCTTATTAAGCTGCCTTTGATTGACTCTGTTTTGGACACTGAATCGTGCGCAATGTGTTTTAACATCTTGTAAGTGCGAGCGTGCCTTGGAATGTATGTAAGCGCAAAATGATTAATGTCTGGTTTTGTTGAGTATGTTGGAACTTATAATCTAATATATAACATTCTCTGTCACAGTTTTCGTTTCCATACTCCTCCGAAACGGCTTGACCGATTTTGATGAAATTTTTTGTGCTTATCCGGTATCTATGAGAATCGGCCAACATCTATTTTTCATACCCCTAAATGATAAGAGTAAGGCAGAAGAGCGTTTGCCGGGTGCAGCTAGTATACCTATAAAAGGTTTAAATAATAGTCATGTTAAAAAAATATTGTGAAAATAAAGTCAAATTAAAAAAAAAAAATGTGTAATTTTATATAAAATACATTGAAACGTTCTATAATAATCCATGGTTACGACATAAAAATGTAGAGAAGTTACATCATTCGCACTTAACAGCAATATTCGATCTCCGTCACGATATTGCGGCAACGAGGTCCGAATTTCAGATAAAGCACGACCGCTGAGTACAAAACACTTTTTTCCATTGTCTTACAATGGCTGTTGTAGAATGCTTTCAAGTCGCCGCTTCAGCTCGTCAACTTATATTTAGCTGACAACTTGATGTGACGAATTGAGTTGTTAGCCGTTACCCAATTGTTTACCATACACTTCAATTTGACTCTCGCTCATTAAAGAAAATTCGTAGAATTTCTCAATTTGACAAACAGTAATTGAATGAAATGTAAGTCTATAATTATACGCAATGACCCGGAGAAGAAGTTACTCGAAAAAAATACGATGACCTAAATTTAATATGTTTTTATGAAGTAGTAAGATAAGTGTATGATAATGGCTTCATTACGTATGCTGGCGAATGATTTGAAATTTCAATGAAGTATGCTTGGGAGCCGTTGGCAAATGACTCTCATCAAACTTGATGACGTAATGGCCATAATAGTGCATGCTAAATGAGCAATCTATTGTTGTGGGTGTATGTATTTCAGCACGTGCTTCTGAAATGAAGGCTTTCCTTCTGTTTGAACTTTGTTATTAACATCGTGACTTACTGGAGCGTAAAAAGAATAAGAATTTAATATGTTATATACTGTAATACCAATCCACCTACAGATTATACCTATGTTTTTCTGTATGTATATTTCTATCTAAAAAAGACATTCTTACGTCGCAACTAAATATAAATTTCTTTTTTTTTTCAGTATAAGGGACTTAAATTTTGACTTATGTTTGGTAATGTTAAAAAACCTCTCTGTTGTTCCAGTCATGTCCAACAGGTATGCTTAAGATGTTCCATAATATATATTCGAGTCATGCCATTAAACAATTGGAGCGATTAATTTTTGGTCGATATAGACCAATGGCAGTTGTAATGTTTGTCGTTTGACTGATAGTGTCCTGTACAAGATCAGGATATAAATAGTTGTTCTGGCTTTCGTAGGGCTGTCATGGCCATGTGTGGGTCTGCGCAGGCGCAGCTAGGGCTCCCAGTAATGCACAAGGGCATGAAAAAAAATTAAATAACCTAATATGAAAGCCTTATCCATACCGATGTAAAGAAGTGAAATAAAAAAAATTAAGTGTTTTTATATTTGTACATGATTTTCATTAAAAAGGTCGTAAATAAGACTCCTTATATTCTACAATTTTCATTGTTGGTAGCCCTATACATAAACATAGCGAGTGTTACTGAACATGATCATTGTTTCTCGTTGCGCGGACGCAGTACCAGCTTTCGAAATCGTCCTGTTTTTTTAAGAACATATGGATTTTATCAATTGTGCGCAGGCACAATATTAAGATGTATAAAGCATAAAATTTGTACGGCTTATTTTGTATATATTTACACCAGAACCATGCACGAATAATACCTGAATAATAATCCAATTTCGATTCAGAATTGGCTATCAGTATTGTTGTTTTGACACAGCTGCTGAATGAATTTGCAATTCGATAAAGGAATGCTCCGGCGGCCCCAACCTACGACCTGCGCTTATGCAATTTATCACTATATTCTAATCACAACAGTTTATTTATGACTGCAAACTTTGAAATCTCAATAAATTTTATAACAATAGCAATTATTAGTGGCATTTGGGTATGAGTTGACACGGATTGGTTTACGCTCGAAACTTACTCTAAGTTTAATAAAATTAACAATAGTGTATTAACAAGAGCGGAATATATTCAGTTCCTTTGATGCAGTCGAAATCTATACTGAATTCAAACTGATATAGGTGTCTTAGGATTAAGGCGAATTATTTTTACGCAATTTTAAGCACGAGTATATCTAAGTCATAGTTGATTTAGACGACTACTACTAATATTATAAATGCGAAAGTTTTAAGGATGTGTGTGTTTGTTGCTCTTCCACGCAAAAAGTACTGAACCGATTGCAATTAAATTTGGTGCATAGCTGGACAACTGGAATAACATAAAGGCAACTTTTTATCCCGATATTCCTATGGGATACGGACTTACGAGGGTGAAACCGCGGGGCGCAGCTAGTTCATCAATAAAATATCCATAATTTGGCCTTAAATTACAGCCACAATTAAAAAAGAAATCGGGTGTTACATAAAAAATCTACTCAAATGAACTTTTAAACTTATGCATTTTGCAGATTCTATTGTAAAGCCAGAAAACCATAACATTTCTATCTCCACCAAAGTTTATTCATAATTTTTACATTTCCTTTGCAGATCCCTTGCTACAGCCGGAGTACAATGACGTCATATTCCGTGATCACTCTGGTGTTATCGTGACGGCAAGTCGTGGTCGTCCGGTCGTGACCATCGCACGTGTGTCCGCACGGCACGGAGTATGGACAGCTGTCCGCCCGCGCCTCGATTTATTGTTATTGGCCACAGCCAAGCAATGCAATTCGCAGATACTTCACATTTGGAATGTCTGTAAGGATAGATACATCTCTGGTGTATATGATTTTGGATGTGTGATAGGAAATTTAATTTATATCAACTGAAAAAATTAATAAATGTTATTTGCGGTAGTGAAATAATTATTTAGAGAAAGTAAAAGCTAAAAAATTTGTTATTTACACAATAATGTTAAAACTTTCGTTTTTTAACGTTGCCTTTTTGTATGTGGTAGTCGAGCACGCTTCGGGACGAATTGGGCCAACTCGCACCGGGGAAGTATCACACTCCCTTTTTGGGAAGGTATTAAGAAGGGTTTGGCGAGAGGAATAAAGGAAAGGACTGGGACAGATGAGAAAAAGGAAAGGGGCGTCCGGCACCCCCACTCACCTTTCGAAGAAGAATGACACTTTTTCACGCCGTTCTTCTTTGGAGGTGTGGTACTTCCCCGATGCGAGTTGTACCGATTCGTACCCAAGCGTGCCCGACTCCCACATTAAAACTATATAATATGAACTGTATGTATGTACATGTATGCATAATAATAATAATCGATTGATTGAACAGGTATTAAATAATTCCATATTAATATTATACGATTTAAAGTTAGGAAATATCCATAAAATATCACTTGCTCATAAAAGATAATTTAACTTGATTTATTTGATCATATTTCAAGATTCAATACTGTTCAAAAGGATAAACATATCTTAAGCTAAATAAAAGATCTACATCTGTTTCTCAATATTATAAAAATTGAATATTTATAAGAAACATTCCAACTTTTATTATCAACATATCAGTTTATCAAATGTCTGGGTATTTCCAAATTGGATACATGATCCAAATATATAAATAGATGGTTTCAAATTCTATGCTTTAGCTGCTAGTTACCATGTGATTTATGAAGACAGTGAAATACATTATTGTCAGGCATATAAAAACCATACAGGTTACAT
Source organism: Zerene cesonia (assembly GCF_012273895.1). Taxonomy (NCBI): domain Eukaryota; kingdom Metazoa; phylum Arthropoda; class Insecta; order Lepidoptera; family Pieridae; genus Zerene; species Zerene cesonia. Next base: position 5,932,723 of record NC_052108.1, read on the forward strand.
AACTGATGTTGCCAATCCTCAAATTTTGCATATTTGAAATAATACAAACTTAAATTTAAATGTTCTTAAAATTTCAACAGGCACACAATTTGAAAGTAACGTCTGCTAAATTTACGTAAAATATTATTTTCATTCGTAAAAATACGACGTCCTGTCATACAAAGCATAATATATTATGTTGTCGGATTTAACATGAACGCCACTTGCGCTTTATTCCCAAACAGTTTAAACAAAAACAATTCTTATGCACGTAGGAATAAGAAATATGCATTTGCATATGATTTAGTGTTATTTAAATTTTAACTCGTTGAGTTTGATGGTTATTTTACAGCCCAGTTGTAATTACGAGGTTTCCTCTTCGATACTAGGCCGCCGATTGTTTAGGCACATTAAAGTTTAACGTACAAAAACTTTATGGATGTCCGTTTGAATAACTCTTTGTTGTGGAATTGGTTTCGCGGTGCGGTATTTGAGGTTGGAGATATTAGACTTAGACTGTAAAGGAGAGGCAGTTTCGTATGTTATTCATTGCGCTTCTCAAATAATTATATTCCAGGGCAAGATCGTTTTATTACTTCCGCATTCGTGAGTGAATCTTTTGTCAATTTTTGAATATAGATATCCAGATATAATCATGAAATGACTAATGCATATTAATTTAAAATTTCTGAATGTCGATGGTAATATATCTAGTACCTAGGTACTAGATATATTGAATTGAAGATAAATTGATAAAACAATATCTTAAGTATTATTAATTCGTTTTATGCGTTTCGATAATTCGATATCATACGTGCCAACATTTCACAAGATCCCAAAACACATATTATAAAGAGAGGCGAACAATGCGTCCTACAATAACCTAAATTTTGTTCTAATTAATAAATAGGCACCAAATAATATCGCTAACTGAGTCTTTGATATACAGATATATGTTTAAAATGTTCATCTTATTTAACTCGATATATCCATCGAACTACATCTACGATTACCTACCATAAAAGAGATCGTAAAAAGAGTAGGTTAATTGTTTTCCTGCACACGGTTCAAATTAAACTATTATGTTTTTACAAAATAATAAATCAATATTGTCATAAAATATTTACGGGTTTTAGAACACGTGTCGTTAGCAATTTGTAGTGTTTCATATGAAGGAATGCTGTTAACAAGGCTTTTGTGAGGTCAACTCACACTTCACTTAATGGTCGGTTTGAGGATGTCGTAATTTGTTTTTAAATAGTTATTTAAAGATATAAATAACTTTTTTAAATGATTAACACGTCACTCGGTATAGTGAGCATTCATTATTTTTTTTATAAAACATACATTACATATATACGCTCATGTCATTTTTTTATATTTAACGCAAGCAACGTAAGCTTTACGTTGGAATGTTATGAAATATCATGACACAACGATGATAGTAACTTTTTTCTTTGCATTAAAAAAAAAAAAATAACATACTGTGCTTTAGACATTAATGCTCCTGTTGGACTTCCATACATAACATTTTTTATATGTGGTAGTCGAGCGCGCTTCGGCACGAATTGGGCCAGCTCGCACCGGGGAAGTACCACACGCCCACAGAAGACCGGCGTGAAATAGCATTCTGCTGTGTTTCGTTCGGTGAGTGGGGGAGCCGGAGGCCCATATCCTTTTCCTTCCTCTTCCCAGTCCTTTCCTTTATTCCTCTCGCCAATCCTTTCTTAATCCTTTCCCAATATAAAGTCGGCAATCCATTTGTAGAGGCGTAAGGTCTGTAATCGACTTTACGCCTCTACAAATGTTCATGGGCGGTGGTAGCGTCCCACAAGCTCCATTGCCGACTGTGACATAAAAAAAAATTATCTCATGATTTCATCAATTAAAACAGAACAGACTAACTATGATCATACATTATGCACGTCATCTCACAGACATTATGAATGAAAACGATTTGTTCATTGAAATCTAACATTGACATATAACAATCAATGCCAACAAAATATTATAATTAGTTTTAAAAACATTTAAAATATTTGGTTGGCGACCAACCCATAGTTCCGGCTTTGCGCGTCGCTGACCGCGATTTGGCTCCAATTGTCAGATGCAAGGTCACTTCACAGCGCGATGGGAAAACACACAAACTAATCATTATTCATGCATATATTAACTCAAATTCTTTTATGGACATTAAAACTATATCAATGTGTTTTATAAGCAAATCAATGTGGAGCAGATTATTTACATAATGTTTAATATTTTGCTTCAATCTTTTTAAAATTTTCTTTAAACAATACTCCACGAATTGCTATTGTCTATTGACGTTAGAATATCTTCGTTATATAGATGTCGGATCTTTTTAAGAAATCGGTAGCAATAAGTACCTAGTAAGTAATTAAACATTACCAACACATTTAATTTAAAAAGGATAAACAAGTACTAATACGATTATTATTATACTTTATTACTTATACGATTTAAGTTTCCTTTTGAACTAATAATATTATAATAAAATATAGTCATTTTCTCAGTTCCTTGTAGGACTACGAAACAATACAGTATAAATAATACAAATGGATATAAATATAAAATTTCGTCATTCAGTTAGTGTTATTCAACTCCTAACCATCGTTCTACAATTTCATAATTGTACGGCGCGTTGATAAATTTTATGAGATAAATTGTTGTTAAAATGGTCAGCGAGACAGATGGTGAGTGATAAACTGATTATCAAGAAAACGTTGTAGCTCTTACGTCACCACTGGCATGCTTGACATTTGCCCGCTCGGTGTTGCCTGTTGTCATATGGAATAAAAAACAGTCAGATAAAAATTCTATCGAGATGCTACTCGTATTCTGGTACAATTTATCACATTTTATTGGAGAATATCAAGTTACTGTAATAAATTTAGTTGTCATCGTAGAGGTGACGATTTCGATCTTTATGTGATAAATCCAATTAGTAAGTTTGTGTTAACACCAGAGAGAATATTCATATATATCAGTTGTCTTGGACTTCTGCTTTTTTGGAATGAAAGAAATAATTTAAATGTTAAGTATGACAACAAAAGACAAAGCAATACTTATCGCATTGCGTCTGACTGGCGAACACGTGCGCTCGTTCCACTAAACAATTTGTTTTCATGTTTTGTCTGCGGTCAGTTTGATTATCCATTGGACTCCGTTATACTCATTGTTCAACGACTCAATTGTGACAACATCAGGCGAGGAAAATAATTTTCCGACTATGTACTATGCAATCCAACTAAGAATAACATCGATTAAGCGACATTTTGTGAAGATATTATATATTTATTCAAAAGAATTAATAATTAATGTAAAATGATGTTTGTAGGTATTTAAATCAATGCAGTAGTCGGGAAAATTCAAAGAAACGGTTATTGTAATACATACAGGATTTTTGAGTAAATATTATTTTACTATTGATATTTGACACTGTGACGTTCCTATTTTTATTTGGATCACATAGTTTAAAAAAATTCATCCACTGCTGCCATAATCGACTGATTTAGGAAATAAAAAAGAAGTACCTTATGTCATTAGGTCTAATTTAAAGTATTGAAGTATGTATGTACATGTAATGATTGATAAATACAAGTTTAATGCTATATGGATTGCGTCAATAAAAAATAACAAAGGAAGTCTGCAATTTTAGCCAATTAGATAGTATTAGAGTGACACAAATTATGTCAGACAAGTTGTTAATTTGCATAGTTATCTTGCGCCATTTGCATAAACTGCAGTTTATATTTGTTTCTTATTGCAATAATAAAAATGAGGTAATAAGGGCAAATAGCGGGTGCTTCAAACAAGTAAAGTTTTAAATTATATAAAGATTTACTTAAAAAATAAAAGTTAGAATTTATTGCATTACTGGTTTCCTCCTTGATGCCCAGTTTATTTTGGTGAACTAGCACAGTTTCAATATACCTAGATATATATATACCAAAGCGGGCCTGAAAAGCGAATGATATTTCTCTAAACAATTTAAGACTTACAATCACATGGTTGGTAAATACAGAACAATGTAAATGATTCGTAATACAGACGTGTTAGTGATTCGATATTGGCTTCCGCAAATAGTTGCACAGCTGCGCGTTTGTTTTGGCGCCTTTCCTTCCAAACTTGACCCGCTTTGTGTGTTTGATTTCAAGAGAAATCCCATACCACTTTTAAAATCTTACTGACCTAATAAGCTCATCAGAATGAACTTGAAGAAAACCTTCCATTTTTAAACATATGTTGTGTTCAAATATGATGGCATATGATTTAAGAATGGCTTTAGGAATGGCTCCAGATATATGATATTCCATGCTTGCTGACATATAATATCGTATCTATACTATCGTTTCCAATGCTTAATGACAGATACTATAGTAAATATGAGTTAAGAATAAGGTAACAATGTGCTTATACGGGAGTGAAAATGTAAGTATACTGTATTGCATAATTATAGTTAATTTGACTATTATTATGCGATACAAGTTTTTCATCTGCGGTTGCGCACGCGTAGGCAAAAGAAGTTCCTATTACAATAAGAGAAAATAGCCAATCACTCTCTAGCTTCCTATTTCCAGAAAATCATATCATAAAATCGCTCTGTTGCGACGTAAAAGAAAGACAAACAAATGAACAGTTTGATAACAGAGGCTCTAGAAAAATATCCATAAATAAATAAAGGGTTAAATATACTTTTTTAGTACTGAGAATAGTTTATACCTAAATTGAGTTCGTAAGATTAAGATAACTCTAACATATTGTTAATATACAATTTAAATGCTATGAAAATATTGTTGTAATTTTGTCCTTGTTTCGCGTTGGTGGTATATAGACTTGGTAAGCTTAGTAAAATCACTTACAAACTGAGAATCACACGAACAAAGCTTCGGTTTGAATCTTGTAATGGATTTAACGACTTAAATATGAACCACAGTTCAGTATTCAAATGAACATAGCATTCATATTGTACTTTTTATTAATAAATATGATTTCACTGCGATTTTAATAGGGTAATGTAATATTTGAAATCGTATTTCGTTAGCGTTAGCTTTTATACACATAAACTGAGAGCAATTTGTATAATCCACACTCTATTATTATTATTATGTTTATGATTTCAGCTCCCGTTTGCGAACGATCTATAGCAGCATAATTCACGACAATATCGAGTCAGGCTGATTGTAATCTTATTATGACAAGCTACCAGTATCGCGGCTAAAACATTGTGTTTACCTCCGCGGTGTATAATATGTATAACTACAACCATAATTTAGTCGGATAACATCGCAGAACAGGATTTTAAGAAGCTTTTGGACTTCCTTGTTTTAGATTTTTGGAGCAATTTTTGTGAACATTCATTTCGTTAGAAACGATAATATTTTATTGACTTCAGACATAATTTTGTGTTAATATTTTGATATACTGTTATACACTAGCTGACCGCTTCGGCTTCTCCCTAGTTACATACATATGAAACTCCATTCATCCTCATCTATGATATTCAACGATTTATTTACGTTTTGATATAGAACCAGTGATACTTTTTTTCAAACAACCTCTTCAGCTTTATATTATTATACTACAAGTATAGATATAGATAATTTAAATATTTCATATGGTTGTAACATTTCATTTTATGCAATATCTTCTTTAATAATTTCAGTTAAAGTAGCAATTCGCAATGTCTGCATTCGTGCCATTTCATATCTTCTTCGCTCTAAACCGACTCAATAGATTAAATCGAAACACAATTGTTTTAACATTCTGTATGATCTGCCCGGACTTCATATATGTAGCTGATAATTTTACAATAAGAACAAAAATATGATTTACATATGTATTATGTATATATGTCGATATTATTGTGTCCTCACTACATGATGTTTAGTCCTGAGTCTAACAAAGCCCTACATACATAGTAAGTAGTAACATACGACTTGTAGGAACATATACAAAAGGTTCATTCCATGAATTGTGAATGTGCAGTCCGTTGCGCCGGCGCCGGTCACATAACCCCACTCATTGAGACAGTAACGCGACACTCTTGTGTCACCTCCTTAGTTATTCCAATCGTGTACATTGCGTCTAATAAACAAACGCTTACTTATTACAAACATTTTTATTGCCCGCGTTGTGGTGCGCGTGTACACATATTCAGGTTAAGTCTATATTATACATAGATGTTAATGTACACTGCAGAGTACAATACGTACATAGATGTAATATGTAATGTGTATATAATATAAGTATGTATAATAGGTAATATTTTTTTATAGAATTTATGTTTGTGAAAAAGTATGTTCATAAAATAACCAATTATGAGTTCAAACAAACAATGTATTGGTAGGTTAGCTTCTGTTATATAGGTATTAAGGTAGAAATTTCTAACCACGATAGTAAACACTATACATCATATATTAGGTAGGTATTAGACACTGGCGTAGGTAGTAGAATACAACAACTTTTTATGTCAAGTTTTTTTATATAATTTACGGTAAATTAACGACAGCTAAGATAGAAATATGCTTAAGTTCATAGGTTTCAAAAACCCATAGATGTTAAACATTTCTTAATTGCTTTTTAATAACATATAAAGCGGAGTTCGAAGTTAACAAATTGCCCTTTACGAGATATAAGAAGGCATAAATAAATAGAATCCCGTTACTTATCAATGGGTAGCTGTTGTGTAAGTGTCTACTGATATAAGAGACCATTTCTATTGTACTATCCGATACGAACTTCTTACCACGTACATACTTTATTTGTTTTATAATTGATAAAAAAGAGTTTCTAATTTTACCTATTTAGGAACACTTAATGAAAATGATGTGATCAACTAAAATCTGGTTTTGATGAATCGATTGATAAATATCCACCTTGTTTTTTAAGATTATGATAAAATAAAATATATTGGTGTGGTGTATCTATTTAGTTATCTGTGGTATCGCTCGTTTGTATCTATCTATGTGAATTTCCTCCGTAATATGTACATTTAATTCGCAAACTTTGCCAAAATTTATTCAAACTTTAAAATAGTTCTATTGTGTGTTTTTTAAAATAAAAAAGTACATACTACCTAATAAAATCTCATAATATATGGATAAGTAATTAATGAAATCAAAAATTGTTGTGATTTTTTTGTATCTCTCATTTGCTATATCTTTGTATTCCCTTATAGTTTTGTGCCCAAAACACAAAAACATTTACGTATAACATAACAAACATTTATGTATATGTATGTATCAAATGTACATGGGCCGTAACCCATCAGCTGCGCATCCATTGATTGGCGAGCGACCCGCGATAACCCGCGAGGCGCCGATGCGTCCGCGTCCCATTCATTCCGCTTAACTAACAGCTGTTTATGTTATGAAGCGATTACATTTAATTGACCAGTTTATCTCCGCAATGATGTTATGAATATGTATATTTGTGTGCGTTGTACTGTATGGTACCTTGAATGATAAGGTCTCGTGGAAGTCATACTTTGTGATATAGGTTTCCGTTAATAGTTGCATTAATCACCAGTGATCATTAAAATTTATTCACTGAACAAATATTTTTTCTTCGAGGGTTTAGTTAGGTTAATTATATAACTAGTTCTTAATGCGTTAGTCATATCGTATTATCTTACATTACAGTTCTGACGAAACTAAATTAACTAACTCCATTCTAAATAGTGATTAGTTGAATAATTACTAATTGGTCCATCTGCCATGCATATGACATGTTCATGCAATAATTACAACAATTTGGCCAAGTGCAAACACATTTACTAATTGCGTATTTGCTCTCATGTGTGCATTACGATGTGAGCTGTTCCCTACAGCGTACCCAATGATATCAAAGAACCTAAAACAATCGCCTCAATTAGAAGGAACGCAACTCATTAGAATTAATCACGTGTCAGCGTGATTAAACAAAAACCGCAACACATCAAAAGACTTACGCAAAACAAAGAACAAGCAGCTAATCAGATTTCGTCAAACAATGAGTATTTCGATTAGTTATAGAATTCCGAAACCCAACACCCGCGGGATACTTGGAACTCAACAAAGCCTTTTGTTTCCACTCCCCGAGTTGCGTTTTCGCGTATTTTTTATTTTCCTCGCATTCTCAAAGTGACCAATGTGAAGAACTGGTTTTGCGTACCTTCTTGTATGCTCTGCACTTATCGGAATATATTACGGGTGCGATTTGCGATTTGAAATGTATAAGGATTGACTTTAGTTAAATCTTTTAAAACACTTTTTTTAAATGTAATACTGTACATAACAATCGAACCAATAAATGCTATATGTAATGTCAAAAAAGAATAGCAGGATTTTAAAAATAATATTGCCTGGGTAGGTTTCATATTATTTATTTTACATATAACTCAATGTTAAATAAAAAATATACCGCATAACGTTTACTTATTTGTGTAATGAACTCGATTATATAAATTATACAGTGGACACTTATATATTGATACTATACTTATAAGAACATGTTCATTTGCTACTTTTCTTTGGAAAGACGTAGCTTAATATTCATAGAATATATAATTAATAAATATAATACAAAAAGCAGTGGTGACTCAGTGGTGAGAACCTCGGACTTCAAAATCGATAAGTCGAGGTTCGAGACCGGGCGAGCGTGCAGGAAATAAATTGATTTTTGATCAATTTATCTGCGCATGTAGATAACATCACCACTGCTTAAAACGGTGAATGAAAACATCGTGAGGAAACCGGCATATCCGAGAATAAAAAATGTTCGACGACATGTGACATCTGCCAACCCGCGGCCAGCGTGGTGGATTATGGCCTGAACCCTCATAGGAGGCCTGTGTCCCAGCAGTGGGAACATATATGTGCTGATGATGATGAAATATAATACTAGGTGACCCGGCATACTTTGTATCACCGACATATTTTTATATTAAATTTATAATAAAAATTTCATTTAATTAATAAACGTTGTTTTATAATATTTACAGCGATAACACTGAATTCTGTTTATTTTTCTAGGTGTAATTTTGATTATCAGGTACTTTATTTCACAACGACTTACTTTTGCAATGTAAAATATTAGATTTCCTCCTGCGGATTTGCCCGCGCTGTCTAGGGAAATGTAGACAGTCCATACCGCATCCTTTTACCGCAAAGCTCTCGATATCGTGTGATTTCTGTCATTAAAAATATCAAATTTCATCCAAATCTATCACACGGTTTAGTCGTGAAGAAGATACACATATTTAGAAATTAAAAACTTTTTAACGGATTTTAAACGCGATTTATTCATTATATTATTAACCGACGTTTCGAACACTTTACAGCGAGCGTGGTCACGGAGAGACTGGTTAAAAAGTATTTAATTTCTAAATGTATAATACTCGCGTAAAATCAAACACAAGAAAATACTAGATACAAATATTGTTACTTTCCCATCTTTAAACTAATGTTACCTACTAATGTAGCGATTCTTTTCATTTCTGTCGAAAGCAAATTCGACGTAATTAATGTAGCTACTAGATTCCTCATATATATAACATATACAATATTTTACATCCTATAATATTTTACAAGACTGAAGGTAAATATCAATTGCCTTCCCCCAGCCGTGGCCATCCCAGTGATCCACCACAAAATGTACTTTTAATGACCAGTATCATATACCGGAACTAATATAAAATCAACCGATAAAGTAATTTCTCAAAGACATTAGAGGCGTAGTTCAATACAAACTCAAATTACATTTGACTTTTTGCTCATTTGAGAATAATTTTATTTACATAAATCATGTATCCGTTTGCGTGGCTTCAATGCACGCTTTTTCTTATAAGTTATGTGGATTTTATTTGCTTCTACAGAAGGTGAAGAATTTGGTGTGAGGTATCTAATTATTATTACTAAGAGATTAGAGATGATATTATATATGTTCATGGGACAAAACATGCATCATTTTCAGATATAGCTTTCGTAAACGTGGAATACATAAAAAGTAAAAAAAAAATGTTAAAAAAAATTGAAAGAAAAGTCTTACACAATGTTTTTTACTTGAAAACTACAAGCGAAACTATACGTTACACCCAAGGCCATAATTAACGTTAGAATCATTAAATCGGTAATGATTTCATGTATCACGGTTTCCTGCGAGGGTGTCCACACACCACACTTCCTTCGTCTTGACTTAACGTATCATAAGATCATTATGTCCTATCTTACTGTAGGGTGTCTACACAGCGTGATTCCTCGCCGCACCTTTTTATTCATACTTATTGCTTCGCTCTGGTGCCTTTTGGTGAATGACCGATGATAGTAAAAACTGAATCACAGGATTCATGGTGTTTTAACACGCCACCAATGGCCATCTGATGTTCGTTATTGTGAGTGATTTTTTGTAGGATTTATTTATGTAAACATAATACGAGCGAATATACACGAGTGTCAAATTGTAAATAACGAATAATCTAATTAGTTATTTACAATTTGTACTTGTCAATAGGTTAAATAATTATTCAGTCCATAAAGTAAATAACTGATCATTAACGATATTGTATCAAATATTTGAGCATTTCATTGCGCATAAATCAAAATCATGCAATTATAACAATCTATAATTTTATGTTAACTCGAACAAGCCTGTAAACATGTAACATGACATAAAGTTAATCTTATCGCAACCAGATCGCCACTCAACAAACGTGACATTTATATCGGCCAATCAAAGCACAATTTCTGCAAATGACGTCCAATTACACGAGTGCGTCTCGGAATGCGCCAATTAGGTGTCGCTGCGCGCGCACCTGGCTCACGAACGACACAGTCACGCGCGAAATCCAATCCTTTCTCAATTATTGAATCTGTTATCATAATTTTCATTTGCATTTTCTTTTTAATTTAACAACCTTAATTTTGTACTCGTTGCAGCTTTAAAATGTTATTATGGGTAATCTCTTTATGATTGGGCATAAATTAGAACTGTGCTTTAAATATGTACTTGGCTAATTGCAATTTTTTTACTAAATTATTATAATAATATATTTTATTACAATTGAAACATTGTTAGAGAGCGGAAACATTAAACTTCCATTCCCAGTTTGTGGTTTGGACCGATTGTAGAGGTCAGACTGGCATCTTTCGCAATTAGTAGGTTGGTAGCTATTTTATAATAATAATTTAAAAACTGATAAAGGCATTTCTTTTTAAGATTTACAACTGCCTATTATCAGATCTCCCGTATCGGTTATTGATAAATTTAAAACTTATAAACGTTCATCGCTCGCCGCCATACATCTTATTTAGAGCCCGCATGTATTGACGATTGTGTCCCTTCGAAATAACTAATCTTTCATTTGCGCTCCTTTTTCCGTTGCACTAAAGTGGAGTATTGTATATTGTATTGTTCAGTTAAACGTATTTAAGTGATCTTGACGGAAGGGCCGATTACCCGGTGGCTAATGAGGAAGCTGTTACTGCGGCGTCCGTGTATCCTGCTGTTTTGATGTTACTTTTATGAAGTTTGTTCGTTACATGCGAATATGTAGCGTAGAACCGTTACTAAATCTTAGAGAGTGATAGCAATATACATGTATGATTCGTTTCGAGTTTTTTTTTTAATATCTCTGAACAAATATTGTTTGTGGGATTGTGTGATTGTGGCGTTGTAGAGGATAATCTGAATCTACTGAACTGCTTAAAAAATAATTTCAATAGAAAATAGTAATTTTTCTATTCAGTAAAATTCAATAGAAAAATTATGTTATCTGTAGTGTCACAGGTTATATCTTAATATGCCGTGTCAACTCAGGTGGATCCGAGACGAGCGTCTCAAAAAAAATAGTTTTACTCACAGTTAGTTTGATACTTACCATTTTTACATAAAAATGAGTTTGTATTACACAGAGGTTAGATTATTTATTTATGAACTATTGTTGAATAAATTATTAAAAACATTCAATGGTCTTTAGTTAGCATTAAATTATAAATGTGTTATAATATCTTATGTCTAAGCTTTGACTCCACTATATTGACCTTTTGTTTAAAAAATAAAAATATCTACCGCATAATTAATTATAACCATGTTATAACAATCTTATAAATAAAGTATGCGTTTGTCAACGGTCTGTCACGGTCTAACGGAAGCAAGGAACTCAGTGACCCATTGCACTGGGAACTCCTTGACCTTAATCAGTACACCTGTGAAAGGCCAACGGATAATTCCACGGTGAATCTTAATATGGGAATATATTTTATTGTGGGGTCAGATGTTACCCTCAATGAAAATATGTCTAAAATTAATGCAGAGGTGTTAGTTTCTTTCTATCTTGACTATTTAGATGTTCGGTAGGTTTTAAAATAATAAGATGTAACTGTGACGGGTGGTCATGATTAAATTACATGATATTATTGCAATACCGCGTGACATAGTGCATAGTGGCGTCAAACCAACTTTGGTTTCAATACTCAAATTTTCAATTCACGAAAATTCTATAGTCATGTTTACATTTACATTCCTAATTGTCTTAGTTACAAGGGTCGAGCATCGAACTTTTACAATCACCTCTACGATTTTCAATATGGACGCATTTTTTTAATTATTCCCGTTTTTAATTTTGTTATTTTGTACGTTGAAATGGAAGCAATACGTCATTTAATATTACATGAATGTTGTCTCAAACACATATTCCAATATAAACTAAAATACGCGCCATGTCGCTTTTCAGCCCCATAATAAAGAACGTTGGTAGCACTTCCTGGTGTATAATGAAACAATGTGTACAAAACATAACAGCAATCTGTATCGTCAAATCTATTCTGCAAAATGTTTAACAATGTAAACAACCCTTACAAATGGGCGCAATTGCAGTGTAAACCCGCGAAAAATGCGCGCCAAATGCCAGAGTTATCAATGGACGGGTAACAAAGACTTCATTCACGTATCTGGCACCTGTAAAGGGGTTCCCCACACGTGGCAACATATGTGAAGTTTACTCTCACCTGGTAGAGGAAATCTCACCCCTCACCCATGAGGGGTAGGTTTTGTTTTATCGCACATGTCACTGGCGGCTGCTACCGACAGATGCTAAAATACGTTGCTGATGTCGATTTCATTGTCGACGTGCCGTATGCCGATTTATGGTTTCATTACGTTCTTTATTTGAAATTAAAAAATCGAAGTTATGTCAATATATATTTCGTTCAGAAGTGTTACACCTATAGAGCCCTCGAGCCATCGCTGTGTGTCGTAGGCGCAGGCGTTCTACTACTTCGAAATTCGAATTGCGTTATTTGTTCTGATTATATAAAAATTATTTTCTAGTTCCTGTATATATTAATTAACATCATACTGTACAATATTTAAACTAAAAAAGATGTTTTGGCAAGAAGATATGTCTACATATCTTCTTGTCACGAAAAGAAAAAAAAAAATAGGAATTTTCGGTTTCATAGCATTGAAATGCTTTATAAATGAAAAATTTAGAAAGAGTTTTTAATGTTTATGTTTGGCCACAGATAATATAATAAGCTATTATTCTGTGGTATTATTTTTTTTCCCATTCCACCATCACACCAGCTCGTTGCTACCCATACGGTAGATAGGTGATAATATGATTGGCATTGAAGGAGTTGCTGTTCATTCAAACTGAAATTAAATACGTAACATGTGAGAATGTATTGAAAACCATGCATTATTATAACTGAAAGCATTTAAATATAAAATCGGACACACAACAAGTTCTATTTATAAAATTTCTAGCGAGAATACGAATTGTCCTATCATCAACAAATCATATCAAAATACGCAATAGTCGCAGAAGAATAAACCACTAACAGTGCAGTTAGCACTTCATATGTCTGTATGGCAGTACCGTTGTCCGTTGTGCCCATTCGTTGACCCAATAGAGGCAGCTGCAGCCGGCGCCACCGCATCTGTGAGACCCATTGTTGCCTTGTTTGTTGTATACTATTATTAGGATACAGATGTACAAACTAACTGTCTAGTTATATTAGCGCTTTATTTTTATTACCTTGACCTGCGATCTGCTTTCTAGTTCATCGGTTCTTTTACAGTTAGAATTTTTACTAGATCAAAATAATGTATATAATGAATATTGAAAAGCATTTATATTAATTTTGTATGTAATAGGAAATTTTCACATAAAGTATTAATATTCCTTCTTTCTATCTACACTATATCAAACCGCAAACAAGCTTTAAGCTGTAGTAGTATCTACGCCACGCTGAATGCGAATTTAAAAAAAAAAATACCTATACTCATATTTAATTACGAAGGCACACTTTTGTGTATACCTCGTTAATGCACTTCAATAATGATTCTTTCAATTAATTAATATACGAAACACAAGAAAATAATACACCTGTATCGAATTACTAAAATTCTCACGATGGTTTTGGGCGACCAGCTTATAGGATATCCGTGATAGCGATGTAGGTTTCTCACCACGGTTCGTAGGCGCGGTAATTGGACCATGAAATTATCATTTTTGATTCAAACGGAAAAAATTAATCGGGATCCGCTAAGTGGTTAGAGTTTTTATTTCATGATTTCTGAGCTATACAATTGCTTGTTTTGTTTTTATGAACTGACCCACAATCAAATTTATTTTCTTTATTAAATATTGCATTAAATATCTCTCCTTTTTATATATCCATTTCTTGTTTCAAAATAAGTGTAACAAAAAGACACACAACTTTAAATGTACATTTAAAAGTAGTTTAAATTACAAATATGTTTAAATTAGTTACGTTCACGGTGTAATTTCTTAAATCAGCGAATGCATGCAAATTTTGTTATAACGTGGTAAGATTTTTCAACTTTTCTTAGCGACTAACTTCGCTGAGACTTTTTTAACAAGGGCCATCGAGTGATTCGAACTACAGATTATAAAAACTAAACTATACATCAAGGCTTATAAATGTATAGATTGATTTTTTATTCATTAAGTCTGTAGGCAGCCATCTGTGGTAAACTGTTAATTTATGTCTTTAAACTAGCTACCTAAACGATTTAAGATTGCTCGATTAACACCGTAAATTATGTACGGAGCTTTATTTTTCAAGTCCATTAAAACCGGTTGATCAAACATCTGACAGTAAATGTATTTTCAGTACAAACATACGGTGTTTTATTGAGTTACTGAGGAAATTAAGCATGGACGCACGCAGCGCTGGCGTCGGTGGGCCAGTGAAAATCGCCTCAGTTAATAATAGTACTGTAACAAAACAATGGTTATTAGGACGATTGTACGGTGTGTGTGGCCTGGGATTTAATTATGTACCTATTATATTAAAGATCATGATTAGATAAGAAATATCAACACAAGAGTTTGTTCCACTACTAAATAAACTGCAAAGCTCTTTATAACATCATAGAAAAGCGTAAAATTCAATTATAATAGAAGAATACTCATTTACTCATACATTTTGGTTGTTTAGCATTCACTTACAGTCTAAAATTATCCAACACATGCAAATAAATACCAAACTTGACAAAACCTTTGAAGAAGAATCCTACATCATTTCTTATCTTATATTGGGTTAATTTAATATTGATTTTTATATCAAAAAATTATATTTTAAAAACGCTAATAAAATAAAATATCAACAATATGCAACGCTGTAGAGGATTTGAAACCGATGTGTGAATAATAAATTAACAAATGATTGGTTAATTGAATGACGCACGGTTTACACAAGAGCACTATAATTATGTTATGTTAGGAGCAAAATGTAGCCAATAAATGTTTGACGTCAGTCAGTAGGTACCAGTTGCATTGGTATATGTTATTAACTGCATTAGTTATATCGCACATTCGTAATATAGTCTTAATAATTAAATGTATTTACATAATGTTTTAATTAATATTGAATACAGAACTGAAGCTACGGTTTTATACATTGAAAATTTTATCTAACTTGTAAGCACATAATGTGGTATATTCTAAAAAACAGACAAATAAAATTGGCATAATGCATACCTTTTCCATACCATTGTTGAGATTTTCGTACGTTTAAATTGATAAAGTGAAATTGAAGGAAATTTTAGAAATGGTTCTTTAGTAATTCTCTTGAAATATTTTCAGCATTTCCTTAGTTTAGCACATTCGAACAAAAAAGCTCTTCAGCCTTACATTATTATAAAAAAATATTGATACACAGTGGTTTTAAATACTTATAAAAATAAATAACTACTTATGAAAGATATATTCAAATTGTCTTAACAGACCTATTGTGAACATCGTAAATTATTAATAAAAAATCACACTCTTAACAAAAAATCTAGCAACTAGAGAGATCTAGATACGTGATAGATATATACTAATTGCGCAACAAACAAGGCGCAGTATTACGTCAACAATTTCTATTTATAAATCACTTATAATGCAGGTAATGTATTTGACATGCGTTGGCGCCGTCACCTGCACGGCTTCCCACGGTGACTCAGTGTTTATCTCAGGCTTATTAAGGAAACCTAGACTTCCTTTCATTTCTGCTTATGGAAATGTTCCGCGTACAGACAATAATTAATCAATACTTGTGATATTAAGTTTGATGACTACAGCTATATATTCAAAAATTGTACCTTCATAATCCCCAGGATACTGACATAGAACATTCTGGATTTTCTTTTTCCTAGCTAACCTCACAATAAAAAACCTTTCTTTGCGAAAAAAATTCGATCAAGATTTGAATATCTCTATAGTAATTAGCGGGACAATTCTGAAGGATTCTTCATCCTGGAAATTATGAACATAAAATGTACACTTTTTACAAGTTAAGTAGGCTTAGTACAAGTAAGAAAAATAGGACAATTAATCTAATTATTTTATTGTATGTTGGAGTCGAGCATGCTTCGGCAGGAATAGGGCCAGCTAACACTTTCACACCCCCAGTGAAAACCGGCGTGATACAGTGGCATGACACTGTGTTTCGTACGGTGAGTGGGGGAGCCGGAGCCCCATTTCGTTTTCCTCACCCGTCCCAGTCCATTCCTTCTTTCCAATCGTCAATCCGTTCCTTTTCCCTTACTCCTTAAATCAAAAAGCGCATCCGCAGAGGCATTACCTCTGCGAATGTTCATGGGCGATGGGGATCGCTTAGCATCAGGCGGACAACAAGCTCAGTTGCCCGCTATGACATAGAAAAAAATAAATAAATATTTTTTTTTATGGTGGAAAAGGGAAATTATTCTCCCCTTTGCAACGATAGTAGATAATATTATGATGTGAACACAGCTGCAATTCAGTTTTCAAAACACACAAAATGTAAGGAAGCATTACTATACTACTATAGTTTAAGATGAAGAAGTAAATATTTAGTAATACTTTTACTTTTTTAAGAGCACTGATCTTTAAAAAATCAAAAGGAGATCAAAGCATGACAGGGATACGAATAAAAAGATCATCTAAATAAAATATTGTGGTGATGTAGAATATATATCGTGGATATCCAAGAACCAGATTGTAAAAAAAGACAATTGACATTATAATTGTTATGTACACCTGCTAGTGATTCCCACGATTTCTTCTGTGTATAACGAGTTCAATGATAATTATGAGAACATTTTACTTTCTTCAAGTAGATGGTAAGAAAATGTATGAATAAACATACGTTTGAATTGTTGGTATATGTTTCAATGAAGTTCATAGAACATGTTATGATACAATAATTCAAATTCCAAAACACCTTATCTTCTTACGTATTTAAAAAAAGAACTATGGACAACAACGAAATTAATAAAAAATCTGTTGAAACCAAAAAATAAAAATATCTCGACAATTCAACAAGTACACCCGCTGTCAACACAATCAGATTTAGACTCAATTTTCTATGCAATATAACTTGTTTACGGCTTAAAAATGAAGTGTTATTACATAGAATAAAAAAGGCATAGAAGTGCCCAGTGGGTATAATGAGCCATAATATAAATGAGTAGAAGGTACAGAAGCTCGCAGAGATTTCCTCAGCGGTTACACCTGTTCAATGTTCCCACAAGTTTGTTACACAATAAATGCGTTTTTTATTCATTCGCAATATTTTTTAGAACCTCCGCACAGGATGCTTCTTATAGACGTGTTCTTAACGAGTTTTAAATTAATATCTAGGTACGTTTTATATGACCTTCGCTAACATTTATGGCCATTATAAATTGCATGTTACGAGAAAATAAATATTTTTTTTTAGTATATATTTAACCACGTACGTATGATAGTTTAATAGGGCTGGATTTAATTAAAAAATCTAAACAGTATAATTATTTGTTTAAAAAGCAATCAAAAGAGAATGTCAATAATTTGAATATGCCAAAGATTTTCATAACTATCTGAAAATTCTTTATTTAATGGATGATTTTCAGTACATCATTTGACAGTGAATTATACATAAAATATTAATTATCCTTGTTATTCATAATCCATTATTTTCAATTGAACAGAAATGCACATACCCAATTACTTAATTTATAAAATGTTGCTGCTACAAAAAAAAGTACCTACTTGCATTTCAAGACGCAAAATGCTAATAGGATAAAAGAATTTAAGTCGCATATATATGCATAATTTTCGTAAACTCATTACACAGATTTAGACCAAGTAGCGGTGACAGCATTACACCTGTCTGCGGTTCCCACGGACGTAGTCTCGGCATAAGTCGTCATAACACAGGGCTGCCAGATACTCAACTAAAACTTTACTTAACACTATTGATTATAAGTACCCATAAACCACAAGGTTCATGTCCGATCAGTGTATTTGGAAGAGCTGTACGAAGGAGCTCTCCTTGTATGCTTTTCTCGCTCATGGAAGAAGCTTACATCTAGACAAAACAAGAACAGATTTTTTTATTGATACAGGGACTAGAGCGTGAAAATAGACTGTATACTCGATAGAACCAGGGATAATAATCATAAGTGGAACTTAAAACAATCTTAGCTTGGAAGGCAGAATAGGTAAGCAAAGGTCAAGTGACCTTTTTTTCAAGATAAAAGGATTTTGTCAGATTTAGTTTACTATTTAAAAATGATTAGAAATGTCATAAGGCACTGGGTCACGGAACAACCGGTGCAATATTTTATTAATCACAACAGGAAAGAGAATATAGATAGGACTTTCAAAAAATTTTTATTATAAATAGCATTTTCATCATTGAGAAAACCTAAGTGTTTAGACAGAAGTATGAAAATACTTCAGAAATCAAACTTATTTGTAGCATCCCTGCTAAGGACACAAAGTAACCTCGAATATTTAATCACACTCCTGTCCAATCTCCTCGTTTACTTGTTTTTCGAGTCCAGTTTTTGCTACCATATCGATAAAAAGTTAATTATAATACTTCTCGATTACATTTTGATATCGTATGTAAGTTTGCAGTTTTCAGCTTAAGCTTCGATGTTTTTTTTTCATCTAATTGGCAATAACAGAACTATAAATTATTAAAATATTATAACGTTCAGTTAACGTAAAAATTTAATTATTCAAATTTTCTTAATAAAACATTATTAATTAAATAATAAGTAGTAAAAAGTTATTTAATACATCTTTAAATAAATAATAGAAATGTAGCAAAAAGATGAAGATGGAAGTAAAGAAAAAAAATCTTAAATTTCAATGTTTTTATTAGTCATAAACAAACATTTTTTAAATAAATACTATATTAAAATATAGGTACTACTGTAACAGCCTTAATGTGCATTGTATATATTTACAATGGGAAGATTAGAATAAAGTAAATTTTGTGCTTATATCATCACAAAAAATTATGATAGGTTGGTTAATAAGATACATAATTAATCGAAAATTTATGTAATGCGAATTGCGATAATAACATTTGATAAAAACAACATTAAAATCTGTATAGATAAGAGAAACGCAATAACGGAATGAGTTCACTCCCAATTAAGCATGTTCTGTGATACATTCCAATATTACCGCGAAATTGGTTCGCATATATACATATTTATTTCAATTAACTGAGAACCGTTAACATGTACCGTAAAGTGACTGGTTTCTGCACTGACATTCAGGTTTGCAGAATGATCCAAGGGTGCGTCGAAGATAAATTGTAAAAAGTTTTTTTAATTTCCTCCTATTACCTCCCGTGTGGTCGTTATATGTGTGACGTGCTTATTATCAGTAAAACGTCAATTTGGAAAGATGTGATTTTGTAATATTTTAATTTTTTATGTAAATGTATCCAATTATTTTTGGTAATTACCTCGCTTTGCCATTGAAGGCCACACTGAGAGTGGTTATTAAGATGTACTGAAAACATTGTTGCTTGCAAATTGAAATGAATTTGTCAAAGAGAATAATGATTTGCATATATTATTTTTGGGGCTGAAAATGAGCCGGTAAATGACCCTTGCCGTCTAATAAGTTCTTATTATGTAGCAAGAGTGCAATTATGGAACCTAGCTCTGCCTCATCCATAAATTACTTCGCACGTGAAAGGGGGGAAGGGGGGGCGGGGAGTATCATCGAAATGTGACATTGTGTGACGAGAGGCAGAGAGAATCAAAAGCATTACATATTCAGAATTAAAATATGAACAACGATGTGAAATTTCAAATTGTAAAACCCAATCTTATAATAAAAAACTATTAACTGTTAGATTTTTTAAATACCTGGATATTGTTGAAACGGGTGACATCACATCACATGGAGGGGTCACATAAAATGTGATAACCTGTATGAAAGAGTTAAAAAATCCAAAAATTAATGTGACGAAATTTATAGACCCCTAATCTAAATGATCATATTAATGAAATGTGTGGTAAGAACATGTTAAGGACTCTTTATACCATGTCAATACATATATAAATATTCGTTTATTTTGCATATTCCTTTAAAAAAGGGACAGACAGATTGAGAAGATACAACAATCCATCCGTGACAATTGACAATACAAGTTGATACATGTCCGCGTTTCCTTTCGACTTGCATTGGACCTTGAGCACCAACTTGTCTGAACTTGAAACCGCAATTGGATAACCACTTAACTTTATCCTTTTGTCAGGCTGCTGCAGGTGTCCTGACGTCGGCGGCCCTGAGGCTGCAACGTGTTCACGGCTACTGCGGTGGATGAGCGATGGCGATTAGTGACAGCGAATCTTATCTACTGTAGCATCCTTGTAATAAGTCGTAGAGGGAATTTACTCTAATACGTATAATACTGGTATGGGAAACACACATGCAATTGGACAAGAATGAGAAACATCTGAGTAGGCACATAGTTGATTAAAAACTTTTATTAGTATAAAAGCAAGTTTACGTATTTTTTCCTTTCTAAGTATTTATAGAAAGTTTCCTGGCAGCGCAATATTTCGCCACGACCGGTCAGTTGTGATTGGGTACTATTTAATAAAAATTAGCTAAGGGCGCCTTTAACAGATCTTTATTACGTCACGTATAAAAGTGTGCCTAAAATCGCTGTCGCTGCCGCCTGCATTTCTTATTCCGCAGAACGTAGCCTGAGAACATATACCTCGAACAATCTCACGCCTCCGACGACAATCGCAAACCTGTTCCTGCATTAAAACCGTGTAAGTGCCGTAAATGTTGGATGCCTTATGATGATTGAAGGAATACGACGCCTAGACCACAACAGATCAACATGGTTATTGATATAGCATATTGATATTAGAGTGGTACTTTGAATACAATAATGCACATAGAGTTTATGAAATTATGAAGGAGTAGAATTCGTTGCGTTTCAGACCTTTATCCTTAATTGTATCATTGTTAGAAATATGGCGGGAAAAGTGCATAAGTGATATATTCATCTCTTCCTTCAAATGTTAGAAAATTTCTTAATATTTAGTAGAAAGCGTTTTTAAAGATATTCTATATTGAACTGTATATTAATATGGAAATGATGAATAGGAAATGATGAATTCTAGACTAAGGAAGATCAGTTGTTTTTTACAAAAATACTTTAATAAAAAATAGTAAGCATAACCTGTTGAATATACCACAGCTAATTAATTGTCACGAGTAATTAAGCATGACAAAATAGTTAAATTGATAAAGTCGTAAGTGGAATAATTATTATTTAATTCAAATTTTGAAATTGAGTAATATCAACATTCATATACTAAACTCGTCAAACCGAATCGTGGGTTACATTAAATTTATGCGAGTTCAATCATTATTCATTTTCCAAATAAAAACGCAGGTGTGTGATAATTTAATGTATTTCACACGCTTTTGAATCAGTATTGAATCAAAGTCACCTAGTTTATTGGGAATTAGCATGAAATACGTCATTGTTGTTTGGGCGCCGTGTGAATGGCTTACAGGAAGTTGGAGCGTTGATGCGTGTAATCTATTCCAATTTTAACGCTGAGGTGCGCACAATGTTTCCTGGACGCTAGAATATCATTCATTTATGACCTTATCATTTTTATTTATATCGAAATATGTTTTATGTTTTACAAAATTGATTATCTACCGCGGATGATTAAAATCGATACAGGGATACTAGATACATAATCCTACTACAGTAAAACTTGGTTAAGTGGGACCTGGATAAGTGAGAAACCTCCGTAACTGGAACTCATGCTGAGGTCCCAACACTTTGGCACTGAATTACTCCTGTTAGTGGGACGAGGTAAACCTCTATATCTGGGATTTGTTCTTTCGATTTATCATCATAGTTACCTCTATAATTGAGACATCGAGTAAATTTTATATGCATAAACCTCTGTAACTGAGATAACATTGTTTGTTTACTCATTCTTATTCTACCCACAAATTCCTCACGCAATTCCAAGTACATAGGTACAAATTTTGACCTTCAATTACCTTCAGTTTTAGTTTCGCTTTACTATCATACAAATGTTTATTTGAAAAATGTCAAAACGAATGCTACAATCGTTATCATTACGTGAAAAACTGAAGTTAATATCCGTTTATGAAAGTGGGAAGACACGCGAAGAGACCTCTATTAATGGAACCCTCTGTAAATGAGACAGATATTTATTTATACCTGTATATCTGAGACACTGGGTAAGTGGAATACCTCTTAAGTGAAACGACATTGCAGGTCCCTTGATGTCTCACTTAACCAGGTTTCACTGTAATATTATAAACGGGGAAGATTGTAAGTATGGATAGATGGATGGATGTATGGATGTTTGACTGCGCGAAAAAAAATGAAATTTAGTACCGAGATAGATTATAGTCTGGAATAGCAAATAGACTACTTTTTACCGAGAACCACCACAGTGACGACGCGGATTACATATAGTGTTATATGAAATGAGGAAAGTTAAGGCATGATGAGAGCTTGTCTAATAGGATTGTATGCTGAGAAGACGATATAATTTAACATTTATAATAATAAGCGTAAAACAACATGTAATCATTTCTGTAATTACACACAATATCTATAATACAGTATGAGTAAACTAATCTAGTATTAAGTAGGTTCTGATGGTCATAAATAACGTCAAGTGATACATTTGTCAACATTCATTTATTCTACGCAATGAAAAATTGCTTTCCACTACAGTATTTCCAGTACTGTATTCATGAGCTCAGTGCAAAACGCCAGCAAAACTCGTCCCGATATCCATCTGGCTGACTATTATCTATGACCGTTTCAATAACAGCTTTAAAGAGGATCAGGTGACATAGCTGGTTGCCGGCATATCGGCTTTAAAGAGGCCGCGTTTATCGGAAGGTAAGGCGATACAGCGTCAGACGGGCACCGGGTGATCACGTCGGTCTGTGTAGCGCGCTCTGCTGGACAGATGGACGGACCGCCGGACCTTCGGCCGTCCACATGACAGCGCTGATGCAAATGTTGGCGCCCATCTCGGATTTACGAAACTGTTCGTGCGGAAGCGACGTTTTCAATATTTATTTTCTACCGAGCACGTAATGGATTTGACCCACACGACGATAGTGTATTTTGGCAACGAATTGTAACGTCATAATGTACTGTTCTACATTACAAAGGTCATCGTAAAGTACAATAATAAGCATACATGACAAACCAGATTCTATCATTATTTTATATGATTTATTTATAAGTATAGACTCCATAAACTTCTTTAATTTATTCTTCGGCAATTTGATTATAACTTCCGACACGAAAATTTATACAAAGTAGGTAAATTTTACTGCTTCGGAGACAGAGACTGAGTATTTGATGTTATCTGAAGCTATTTTGTTTTTAAACGAATAACTAAGTATAGAAAATGCAATAATCCATAGAATTTAATGAGTTAACATTATTCACTATTTTTAGTGGTAGAAAGATGTTATTAATTTACTACATTATTAATCAAGGTTCACAAAAACCTTATGTAAAAATTAATTGAATTTAGTCAATAAAATTTAAAATGTAGCCTCAATTTAAAGCGATTTATGTATCGTTAAAATCTTTACGTAACACCAGTGCAGTGGAATCAATCTAACGTTAGCAAATCAACTACTAATGTGATTAGAATTTAGATGAATATATTACGACAAACTTTTCAAATGCGAGAAGTAAATTACAATTAACCACTGAGCAGTCGCTACAAATTGTTTCCTTATTAACATCAGCCCTTCTTCCTGTCGTAAACCAGTCACTAATTATTACAGAGACATTAAAATGCAAGTAGAAAACATTGAATTTGAATAGAATCAGGTCAACACTAAATATTCGAAACGCAATTTTAATACGTATTGAACATATCGTGTAACCCATCAATAGGTGTGTGAATGATGTATAAATAAAATACATAAATTAAAAATCATCTATCTGCTGGCACCATGTAGAGCTGTCAATCTGTTGAACATTAAATGCTAATTAACTTTTGGCACCTATTATACATCAGACATTGTTTGAATAAAAAAAAAAAACTGTAATACATGACTACGTACACATATCAATTGGATATTATTTTTAGTTCAAAGTATATAATATTAAAAAGTTCATATTCATTTCCTCCAATGTGAAATAAGCATATTGATAAACATTTTAAAATTCAACACGATCATAATCGAAACCTTAACTGTAGCTTACAAATTACAATGCACCAATACTTAATGTTAATTATAGGTACTGTATTGGTAAAATCAAAAATGAAGAAAAACGAACAGAAGACAAACAAAATACAGTTACCTGTAAAGACGAGACGTGACCGACTAGACACCGGCACGCGGTGCCAATTACATTGACGTATGGCCTTAAAACCAGCACAAAAACGAAGAAAGAACATTACAGTACAAGTATGGTACAGTAAATTATCGGTTTGCGGTAACTTGACTACAGGGTAGCCTAAAATGGCAATGATGATCAATTTTAAGATCGACAGATTTGTGCTCGGCACTATCAGTCGTGCAGCGCATTAATAATATAAAATAATTATCTTTAAATTTTGTAGCCAATAATATGTTAAAATAAATTCTTTGTTGATTTTATTTCGTGTCAATTAAAATTAAACAAAGCAACATTGTATTCAACATTTAACAAACATAATCATTAATGAACAATAATGCGATAATTTACACCCCGGAAACAAACGCAGCGTTTTTAATTGCACCATAAAGGTTTACAAAGTTGCCAGTAATTAAAACATCGAAAATGCTTAGTGCCACATTTTTAACGTCAATAATCTACCATTTATTGCTTAATAATCTCTTTATAGGTCATTAAATGCAATATCAATGTTACAAAAACACTCTCGTACTACTTTAATGATTTCGTAAAAATGCAATAATCATCAAATCAGCATCGTATAATCATATTTTATAGCATCGTATAAAAATAACGCTAACTTTATGTACCTAGTAAGAAGAAGTTTCAACATTTGGTATTACTTATTTCCGGAATGGCACGAAGTCTGGAAATCTTCAAGGCGAATCGGTGACAGCCACAAATGGTAGGGCACAGCAGTTTCATGCATCGTTCCATGCCCTTAAACGGATCTTGTTATTGGTACTGATATAGTAATGTCCGGTAAACATTTGTAAGGGCTTGGTTTATGGTTGAAATGTTGAGTTTATTTAGATTTGATACAGACACACAGAGTAATGTCTGAAAACTGCTTTTTATATGGGGGTAGAATGCGTAATACCGGGATTCAATTAAATTTTTTTGCAAATATTAAAGTACACTTAAAACAAATGCTTCTGGAATAAGTATTATTTAATATACTAACAAGAACAAATCGTCAGATTCTAAATCAGAATCATTAGATTTTTATAGCTAATAATTTATAATATATAAGCTGGGATATATAAGCCTGCGGCTTCACACGCGATAAATTCGGAGTAGTTTAATAGATGTTTTTATACATATAAGCCTTCCTCTTGAATCACTCTATAAAAAAAACACCTCATCAATCCGTTGCGCAGTTTTAAAGATTTAAGGATAAATACATACAAATGCGAAGCGACTTTTCTTTATACTGTGAAATTAGAAATATTATTGAAATTACATTACATTATTGTCGTATTTTGTGTTCAAATCCTACAAATTTTAAAACACAATGATTGATATATATACTCATTTTTTCATTCTTAATGTTTATGAAAAAAAAAACCTAAGGTTGTCTAAGAAATCGCTCTACGTCGTGTAGCCTCCATAGCTCAGGGGTTAGAGCACTGGTCTTGTAAACCAGGGGTCGAGAGTTCAAATCTCTCTGGAGGCATTCAGGTTACGCTTTTTTCGTAAAATTTTATATAATATGTATATAGGTACGGAAAACTGCAAAAAGTAGATTTAAATCAATTTAATCAACACATTACTATTTATAGGTTATAAATAGCACATTTTTCGTTATTCATTATGATTTTTGTTTTTTGATTGAGTTAAACGCATTCATATTCTAAAGCTATTTTTATTTTATCTAACGTTACAGACTACGTATATACCTCATAAACCTGATAAACCAGTTAGAAAATACACAAAAGAAAGGATACACCTCATAAACCAGTTAGAAAATACACAAAAGAAAGGAGATCATAACCGAGTAAGCCCCATTTGGTTAGACATTAACGTCCTGTCAACATCAACTTTGCTCTGAGCAACGCTACGAGTAGATAGTCGGATCGGGCACACCCCCCCTACGATAACCACCTCGGCCTTCACTGTCATAGTGCGACGCTTTCCGTCCTGTCTCCGGGGACTTTCCTCGGGATAAAGAGAACCATAGAGGCTCTGTATGTAATCCCGATAGTTGAACTGGTTTGAGCTCCCATCAGTGACCGGATTATTTAGAATATATACTTCAGTTTGAAAAAAATATCAATATCGCGATTCAGGTTTTAATTTTTTTACTAGAGAAATAAAATGTCTTCGTAACTTTTCATATAAAAAAACAATAGTTTTTGAAACAAGTATACTTTAAAATAAAATACTGCACTATATCTCTAATCTCTCATTTATAAAGGGATACTAAAATAAAAGATTCGTACATATTGTTATTAACGCCATCTGCTGGTTATTTTATAAATTAGAAATAATAATTTATAGAAAAAGTAAAATCATTTTCGAGATACTTGTGAATAATAATATACATTTTTGCTTACAATTTGTAGTAAAACATAATATGCATAATATATATACATTTCGAATATTTTGTGTTTCTGTTTTGACTTATGTTCATACAATTTAGTCGTCAAAGCAATTGAAATATAGGTAATTTTAGATGACCTGTTACAAATCACACCTTAAAGTAACTTTTTAATCGTATAATTTATATCCACACATACATATATTTCTGGTTTACGAGGTGCATAAAAAGTCATCATGACGGTCGTAATTCCGTATGTAGGTTGCTTTAGGTATCTTTGTACCCATCAATTGACCGTAAAACCCAACTTTGCTGTTAAAGGTTCAGTTTTGAATAGTTTGTTTGTTATGTCCGTGATTCGTAATGAGAATATACTAACTACAAAGCAAATTAATCCTTATGATAAACAGCTAAGGTTTGCTTTTGATTGTGTATTGTGAGATGCGCAGACGCAGGTGTGCGGCCGCCTGGTCGTCGCCGTGGCTACTACTCGGATATGGTATTTCATTTATTAATTTGCTTAAGCTGATCAAGATGCCAATACACATAACTTTGATACATACAACGAAAATAATAAAAATCAAAAAAGAAAATTTATTGTATTTCGCAGTTTTTTAATTCCTAAACAGATGAAGTGAGTTATAAAATCAATTCATTAAAATCATTCCCACGAATACAAATTATAGCGTACATGATATAATTTGTATAATTATATTACTCATGTGTGTGATGTAAGATATCGAATAATATATAGAGATAAATTTACGCTTCCTAAAATTTGCTATGAACATTTCATCAGGCATGTAATTTTTTTATTATAATTATAAAGGACAGATAGATACAGCAGTTATCGACACTCTGGAAATTATAAGTAACATGAATTCAAAATAAATAAACATATTCATGTGTGTTTGTCACCTTGTTTTTTGGCAAATTGTATATTGTGTTGTTTTAAGAGATAAAATAAAAATTTGAAGAAAATTTATTATGAAACAGTAAATATAATAGTTAAAATAATATCTCATCTACGTATTTCATTTAGTAAGCCTTTCCTTAACTTAAAATTATAGTTTTGGTGAATCCACTTTCTTGAATATTTTTACGAATAAACTTGAGGCACAGATTTCACTTTTCGTCACTTGTCAAAAATTGTTAAACAGTTAAACCCTATCAAATTCTCATCGAAATGCATTCACAGCTTTTATAAAAAAAAAAAAAATAAATAAAAATAGTTTATTTCATTTCCATAAGGAAAGGATTGACGACGGTAATAAAGGAATTGACTGGGAAGGGTGAGGCATACGGGCCAGGTCGAGACCACACCCCATATCGGCGATATCGGCGCGAAATTGTAGCATACAACTACTGCTGCGTTTCGTACGGTAAGTGCGTTGACCGGAGGCCGATCCTTTTCTTTATTTCTTCCAGTTCTTTCCTTTCCCTCCGTCACTCTTTTCTTTATCGCATTCCATTTAAAGTCGACAATCCATTTGTAGCGGTGTGAGCTCTTCAAACGACCTGCACCTCTGCATATGTTCAGAATTCCGATGACCTGTTCACGATGGTACCTATTTTTACTTTAGTGATCATTAATTCATTACAACTAAATGTATAAAACACTACTGTGACTAGGAATATTTTAAATAGAAACCGTTTTTACAACTCGCGGTCATTGCCACAAATTAGTAATTATTATACCTAATTATCGTACATAATAATTATCTGTCAGTAGGTACAGTCATCTCATGGTGTGATTGTAATTAAGGAAATGTTATTTATCTTCACCTTTTGACACCAGTGTTTCGGCTTGTGATCATGGAAATCAAACAGGTTCTTTGTATAGAAATGTATGTATAGTATATAATCTAAGTGCCTTGGGTCAATTTACAAACTTGGGGTCTTTAATACTTTCTTTTTATTCGTTTCAGCGATAATTAATGACATAGGTGAACAGTGATGACCAGCGTTATTTAGAAATTGTTCAATATTTTATTCGGTTAGTCAAAGGTTTTTATGTCATTTATTCTCCGTCTTGGATGGATGGATGAATGGATCCTAAAATACTCATTGCTTGTAAGCGAATGATTTTAGGGGTTCCGTACTTCAAAAGGGAAAACGGTAACCTTATAGGATAACTATTATCCGTCTGTTTATCAAGTAACTTATTGTCAGGAACACGTGCAGCTGAAATTCATAACACTTAGGCCTACCGTCCCTTGAGACTCTGAAAAATCAAATTTCGAAGCAAAAGATATAGCTGATAAAAAATCAAGCAAGTAAGAAACAAAACCTACATGGTACTTCCTGTGAACTCAGAATCTTGAAATTTGGTACAGAGATGTCTTTAAGCACAGAAAAAAGAAAGATTAAGAAAAGCGTACAGTTTTGTTTACATCATATAATAAAAATAATAAAAAATTTTTCTTTCTGTAATGCGCGTGTTCGACTCAGCCGGCTTTTTTTGTCAGTCTTTTCTTAAAGGTATAAAATTAAGGCATAATTTAGTGGTAGCTACATTAGTAGCAATGCAGAACGAAATTATCTCTCATAAAACAGTCACTAAACAGAGCAAAACAACTAAATTCACGGTTGTTAGCTATTTCAAAAATGTCCATTTGGAATTTGGGGCTAAATTACCGGCTTATTTAAAGGAAGCTCGAAGTCAGGTAGCCAATTTTATCCATGTTACTTACTACCCAAATAACCGGCTACCGTTACAGTTCCTTTTATTTTTCTAAAAAATGCGAACATAAATTTAATTAAAGTTTTTTTTTTGAAGGTTAAAGCAAGGGTTTTTCATGCTATTTGCCGTTCGTATAAATAAAATGGCATTTTAATATGTAATTAAGAATTTGCCTAGTAACTTTCCTAACTTTTTCAGCATTTACGCAACACATTATGTATGCATTTCTTTTCTAATTGATTATGTATGAATTGTTTTCAGATTAAATTTATCCTACTTAATAATATAAACGTGAAAGTTTGTATGAATGTTTGGCTGTTTGTTACTCTTTTAAGAAAATCCTCTTTGGAATCTGTATGAAATTTGGGACAGATGTAGATAATAGTCTGGATTAGCATATAGCCTACATGTTGGCCGGCTTTCACGCTATGAAAGCTGAAGGTTCCAGGTGGAATGAAATCAATAAGTCAACCGGCACCTACCCCGCATCGACGCGTCGCATAATCTCCTCTTTGAAGTTTATTAAACTTAAACAATTCATTACCCAATTTTTGTAATAGTTTTTTATTTTGGTTTTTTTTTTTAATATTTAACAAAAATTATCTTTAAATATTAATATTTCATGAAAAACCAAGCACCTAGTTTTAATTATCCTATTTTGTAAATAACTAATTTTATATTTCCTTTAAAATTTAATGCATGAAAAACGTTTTTCTAGATATCATGCGAATCGAATGTACTATCAGTCAGATTTTAGGACCTTTAGGTACCCATTTAACACATTTTGAACTTATTGACTATACAATACGGCCCTTACCAAGTATTTATGGGACTTATAAACTGGTGCATAGAGCAGGAATGTTAGACACCGCACAGGTGTAGTGTAATCAGTGATATAGGAATGCGAGGCAGGTGACAGGACGAGCGTGCACGGGTACATCGCACTACAAGCTCAAATCACGCCTATTACCATTTACCACATGAGGTCTTTACTCTATAGTATTTCCATAGAGTGTAAGGGAAAAAAGATAATTTTCTTTATTAAATAATTAAATACGATCAAAAAAGTGGCCGTAAATTTGAATTTTAAATTCTGATTTTGGACGATACTGAATAAAGTTTTTTAAAATTTAAAAAATTCAAAAACTGTTGTTCAACATTTTTTTGGGTCTGACAATTTATCCATTTAAAGTGCAATTTCTTTAGAAAAAAAATTAAACTACGTAATAGGTAGTAACTATTAACTTATCTGTTGTTAGTAGGTTAATTTCTTTTAAATAGTTGCAAATTGATCAATTAAAAAAAACATAATATATATTAATTCTGCTATATGACGCACCAAAACGTTACGCTAAAATATCAGCTAACAATTACGCGTCTTTGTGTTCTTAGCTAGGATATTTTTATAATTTAAGTTAACAATTTAAGACGTATCTAACGGTGTTACAAGTCTATGGTAAGCGTGATTGTAGACAAGACCGTATATGGTAAGGAACAGGATTAAAAAGTTTCCGACAAGTGGCACCTGCTTTGCTAGTGCTAGAATAGTGTTAGATTACAGCAATATATTACTACCGCATAATTAGGGTTCCTCTCATCACAAGAAAAACCATTATTATGTCACTAATCAACCAATCAACCAACTCTTTTTTTCTTTAGAATAAATATTATAAAGCATGCTTGTAAATATAAGTAGTACTTATACGTCCACATACAACGTTAATACCAAGGGTATGGCCCTTGCTATTGTGGTGTGGTGCGTTGATCACATAACACTGGGTGAATCGTCTGCTTCGGTAACTGTTTTTTACATAAAAATATTACATTATATTAACAATTAATAGTAACAAAATGTATTCGTAATTTGTAAAGAAAAGTGCCCTCAAATTTTGATTTGATTTTTTTTTATGTGTAGAGCATAGAACATGTTAATTATATAAAGAATAAGGCTTTTCCTTATTCTTTATATCATTATATAAAGAAGGAGTGTGGTACTCCCCCGGTGCGAAGTGGCCTTATTCGGGCCGAAGCGTGCTCGACTCCTACATATGAACAACTTTATACACTATATATAAAAACTCTTTTAAATAGTTCTTTAAAAGTTCGTTAAAGAATTTAATATCTAGGTAAAGGCGAAAAATAAAAACATCGTTTTTTTGTACTTAGATAATGTATTTTTGTAACAGACAAATAAAAAACATTATCAAAATGAGTACCTAACTTATAGAACATTTTTGTCTACTGTATCGAGAAGGATAATTTTTTTAATATATCATTAAAACATTTATTCGAACTTTTTTATGTACTGTTTCGCTGTTGTTATTTGGGAGTGAGTCCTAATGCTATACCATGTTCAATACATGATTTTTATTTGTTTATTAAATATCAAACATAGATATTTTATTTGACATGTTCTTTTTTTTAAAGAAAATTTTATTACAAGAAGTTTTTTATATTCAATAATAAAACATAAAAAATATTTTTAACAAAAAACTAAACCACATTAAAGTGGGACCGCGGGTGCCATGAGCTTTAAAATAAAAAAAAAATGTGTCAAAAGCTTTATAAATGAGAAATTTTGAAGAATTGAAAAAAAAATCGACTGTAAGGCGGGATTCGAAATCGCGTCATTCGCCATGTCGTTTCTTCTCAACACTCTTAGTTATTAGTAATTTTCACACTTGTATTACTAGAATAGCTAGAATATTATCTGTGTATGTATTAAAGACTTTTCCAAAGACCACAATAGATTGAAATACAACCGTGTCTTGATTTCCGTCGGTTGATGTCAATAGATAAATGTGAATTGTATGTGGGTGTCTTGCATCTGCTTGCTTTATTTCAGGGTTGGAAATTAGGAGTTTAGAAATTAAAAACTTTTCAACTGGTCACGGCGTGGTCACGGGGAGACTCAGTCTCCCCGTGACCACGCTCGCTGTAAAGTGTTCGAAACGTCGGGTTAATAATATAATGAATAAATCGCGTTTAAAATCCGTTGAAAAGTTTTTAATTTCTAAATGTATAATACTCGCGTGAAACCAAACACAAGAAAATAATTAGGAGTTTTCCTAAAAATTATTAAGAATTTCAATTTTATTCGGATAAATTTAATCTTTCTTATGTGAGATACATCTGTGACTACTACTCACCTAATACAGTTTTCTAAGTAGTCATTATTCATTATTACTAATTTAGTACCGATTCAATATTCAGTAGTTGCTTAAGGAAATTAAATGGTACAGATGTAGAGTATAAGCTATACTCAGCTCTGTATAGAACAATGGTAAAGTTTAAATATTTTCTTAAATAGTACATGCATAATAGGTTCTAAGTTTAAAAAGATTTTGAAAGCCGGATAAATCTTCACAGACGCTATGACAGCTTTAGAAGCTCATCTGCGGCGATCGCCTCATCAGCTGATCCACTAGCTCAGCTGCTATGATGAAAAGTGCAATTTCATGCATTTTCCACTATCTTCGTTACTTTTAAGGTTACGCAATTTTTTTTTCGTTGATACATACTAACTAGTATAAGAATTATCTTTGTCTTTGAAGTTAAAAAGTGATAATATTATAAAAGTGACAGCCCTGTTGTTCACAATAATAATTACGGAACGGAGTCTCTAACACGATTCTAATAGGAAATGCGTTGGAATGGCCGCCCGCCATCTGCCGTTTTCCTCCAATCACAGCTATGCACCTTTCGATGCAATTGACTATGTTATCTAGAAATTCCTTTTATTTTCCATTTAATCCTCAAAGGAAAGTATAATCGTCAAACTTTGTCAACGATTTTGAATTTGACTGAGTGAAAAACAAGAGTTTGTTGGAATTAAATAAAAATTTATGTTGTTTGGCGAAGCGGGTATGACTGTAGTTGATTCTGGGTTCTTGAAAATATAATCCAATATTTCAAGTGTATGTTTTTATTTATATTTAGTAAATATAACATAAGTCATTCTACCTCAGTAGCTTTCTATTAAAATACAAAATATTACAATTTCTTAAACACCCTTCTAACCGCATGCTCTTTCATTAAGACACCAAATGTCTCTGGACATACGTAAATCCCTTAAAAATAGAACTTTACCCCAATACACACATATTATATGAAGAGAAGTTATAATGACGAGACTTATATAAGTTCTGCTTTCAGACAGCGTTTCAAAAGCATAAAGTCCTGCCAATTCAAATGAAAATTACCTCCCTCCTGCCTCTTGCTTAAACATTGAACAGATTTCTTTAATTAAAGTAGACACAGATAAAATTAAACCAATATTAAAGACACTTAGACCATATAAATGTGTCAGTAATTATGGAGATCCACCGGTATTCCTTAATATTAAAAACGTTTAAGTATTAAAGTAAGTAAACGTAAATTATGTAAAATTACAACAAATATCAAAATAAAAGGAAAAAATGGCGTATATAATAAGGAAAAAATGTGTATATTGGCAAAAATGTTAATGTAATTATTTCTAAGGCTTATAAACTTGATTTGATAATGCATTAATATAAATTTTAATAATATAAAAACTCTTTATTCAACCTACTTACATAAGTATTCTTGATTACAAGTATTTTGCTTCCCTGCTACGCGGTATAGACAGAATCGAATCAATTCACACGACGTTTCTCCGGTTTTGATATTTGAAAAACTTTATTATCTATTATATTTTGACAATTATGACAGCACATGCAGCACATTTTCACAATAAAATAGAGCTACAAGAAAAACGACGTAAACGAAGTGATCCATTGTTACTTTATGACTTGTGGAATACCCACATCGTCTGCTCTGAATTGCTGGAATCTATACAATTAAATTTGTCGGGTTTTGCGTCAACTTTTCGTTTTTTATCTATAAAATAATACTAATTACGCCGTAAATAGTGTGATAAAACACATTATGCAAATACGCAACACGAAATACGCAAGTGCTAATATTTTGCTAGTCTTTAAACAACGCTTTGTAAATAAAATAATATGAATAAATGGTTATTTACAGAAACAGTAACATTTACATAGGTATACATACACAAACACACACACACACATTCACATACGGGAATAATGTGCATGTTGCATGTTTCTCTCTTTATAAATGTACATGTAAGTAAGCCCCACTAGGGGACATGGGGCAGATGATGTACATCTGTTTCACTGAGCGATTTTCTTTACAGACAGTAGGTAGGTAGGTGATCAGCCTTCTGTGTCCTGCCAGACCGAAATATTTTTTTCTGTGCGTCCCCACCGGGTATTGAATCCAAGACCCCTCGGTTCTACGCTCACGTATTAACCACTGTACCAAGGAGGTGGTCAATAAATGTATATGTACTAAGATAATAACTTCTTTTGAAAATTTGCTGTAATCCATAATTGACTATTTGCTAAATTAAATCTATTGTCGTAATGTTGTTAGTACGTGGAGTCGAGCACGCTTCGGCACGAATGGGGCCAACTCGCACCGGGGAAGTACCACACCCCCACAGAAAACGGTGAGTGTGGGAGCCGGAGGCCCAATTCCTTTTCCTCACCCGTCCTAGTCCATTCCTACTTTCCAGTCATTAAACCATTCCTTTTCCCTTACCCCATAAAAGCGGGCAGGCTCATTCGCATAGGCACTTCCTTTGCGAATGTTCATGGGCGGTAATGATCGCTTACTATCAGGCGAACCACCAGTTCAGTTGCCCGCTATGACATAAAAAAGACCAATAAATAAATCAATAAATGAAACGATAAATTTTAAAGTGTGTTATGACATGTCTTTTGTTTGATACCTTGAACCTTGGGTGAAAGCCACCTGTTCAAACTTGGTGTTACACACTACTTATCCGTGTCAATATTTGTTTAAATTAACGTAAACTTACGTAATTTTATGTTTTTATGTAACAGTATATTTTGAATAAATTAAGTTTGTAATGTTACCTATATATATGGATATACGAAGTGTATAATTTACACCCCTTCATGTATATCACTTTAAAACTATATTTGCCATCTTTGAATCACTTGCAGTTCATAAAATACATAACAAAAACGGAAGAACTGGCACCTGAGCTGATGCGTCGCCTAATGGTGAGCAACCGACCGCCTCTACACATTTACACAGATAAATACATCTATAATTACGTGGCAACGCTTTATTTATTACAATTGATAGAAATAACACCGTTTATGGAATATTAAACCATATATATTTTTACTATCTATGCAATGGCATAGAACTTAAACTGAAATTGTGTATTTATGTGTTAGATAAATAGAAATTGCTTTTAATTAATAAAACTTCTATATCTTTTAGATATTCAGAATATGTTAAATGTAAACATAATAATGATATTTAAAGTAATCCTAAAATCATTTTCATGTAAAATTTTGCCAAGAATCTGAAAAAAACTCTTTTGCACTCCCGAAAAAGTTATCAGGGGGGGTGATTAACTTCTTGAAGCAGAAGTAATTCCAATGTGAGAAAGGAACAAAATTTCTAACTCTCTGTTCGTTGCCTCAAATGCGGTACTTAATGAACTAATATTATTTATAAATTTTCACCTTACGCCAAGGTATATTAAATATTTTTAAACTGAAAAAATGCAAGGGACACTAACTACGTATAAACTCAATTTAGAAAAAGTGAATATCGAAATAAATAAACCGTAATAACTTATTAGCTATTTTTTGGCCACGTGTTTGACATGAATGTATCGTTGAGTGACGAAGCGAATACGACTTTGCCTTTTATAATGAAATAGCTGCGCCCCGCGGTTTCACTTGCGCAAGTCCTTATCCCGTAGGAATATCGGGATAAAAAGTTGCCTATATATTATTCCAGTTATCCAGCTGTCTACGTACCAAATTTCATTGCAATCGGTTCAGAAGTTTTTGCGTGAAAGAGCAACAAACACGCACACATCCTTACAAACTTTCGCATTTATAATATTAGTAGGATAGGATATTGCGTATTATGTTTGCAAAATCTTATTAAAGTTTTATTCGAATTTAGACCACTATAACCAAATACACTCCTCGTCACGTTTCCCGCCGCATATATTATTTATGATGCTGGAGCTCCATTCAAGTCTATCTTATCGTTATAACTTTTCAACTGTACATTACTCAGTGTAAAGGACAAAGTTTATCTACATTTAATATTTTAAGTGACAAAACACAGACAGTAACAAAAGAGTGTATTGATTTTGATAAATAGTCTAAAATGTGCCTTGTAAAATAGTATTCAATTCATTTGTCTTTATATTTTCACTTTTTTAGCATAATGGCTTCCACATAAAAAATATAGTAAGATACATTAGCTGCGAAGTGTATGAGAGCTATTTAACACACTATACATATTTGTTTATCATATCTTCAATGGCTCAGGTAGCTCAAGCGAAAATAAATACGGCAGAATGTTTTTACTTTTCATTATATTTTTTAAAGTAATATTTGTTACTCTTTCACGCAAAACCTACTGAACCGATTGCAATAAAAATTAGGTACGTAGGCAGCTGGACAAATGGAATAACACATAGGCAACTTTTTACATATTTCTACGGGATACAGACTTACGCGGGTGAAACCGCGGGGCGCAGCTAGTAATCTACATTTCTATTAAAATTTCATCCAAATGCGTTTTGTAGGTTTTTGTAGGGTGAGCATTTTTAGTATGTAAGTAAACAAATGAGCGGATCAATTAAATCTTCCAGTGCATGGTAGGTCTTTTTGGCCCACCAGCATTGGAATAAATTAAATTAACATATAACTTTGCAAAAATATAAAGTATTTTAGAATGAACTTGGACCCAACTTCCTTAGGTTCGATTCGCCCTGGAATCTGCCAGTCGAACTGAACAGCACTAGAAATTCATTCATTAATCCACTAATTTTCAAGGGCAGTGGTAGTCGTTTACCACCAGCTCATTTGGCCGCTATTACATAATAAACATATAGTCGCAGGTAATACATAATAGTATATAATAAAAATATAACTATTATATATTACTTATTATATGACTGTTGACGATTTATGATTAACGCAAAAACAAAACTAATTTCTTTCTAAACAAAACTTGAAGATAAGCATGCAGAAAATTATAGCATTATATACGCTATATATATGTTAAAAATATAATATCATCGTTACATCGTTTGCTTTTGTATCCCTATTTCGTAATATAACACTTCGTAAAGGAAGAAAGTGTGGATTTGTTATCTATAATTGCACTCAAACTCGCTAAACTTCAGCTTGGTCCTTCAAGCACGAACACAAATAGATGATCAAATACCATTCATGCATTGATTCACAATACACAGTACCGTCAGTGTATTTATGCCACAAACTCAACAACCAGAATAGTTACACTCATTTAATCTATATTGTTATTTGTGTGTACACAAGAAATAGTTGGCGCATTTGCTAGTAATCATAGATAGCTACGTAATCATTTGTTTTTCAAAGAAAATAATTATCTGTTAGTGAAATATCGTAAATAACAATTGTTACAAAATATGTTTTATTTTACATTACTTTATGACTTTACATGTAAATATTAACTAAGGTAAACCTTTAAATATAATTTTATAGGGGTTCTATATAGTTATTTTTCTGCAACTGTGATCTGTACGGTATGGTTTTAAAATTAAGTAGAACGTTCTAATTCGTTATTTAAATTTAAATATAACGTCGCGGCGGGTGCATTTCCGATCGATAAAGATATAATTATACAAGATATAATGCAAAGTAAAAAGAAAGTATTACTCGTAGGTAGGTACTTAGATAATAAAAGAGTAGCTTCTTAATACTAGGAGTTTTGCACTCATATAAATTACCATTAATATAATTTTGTCAATATCAATCTAATATTTCAATAGCTTAGTTATAAAATAGTAAACGTTCAAACTGAAAACCATCATTTAGCGAAAAATATAGCTCATTACGACTTACGCGTTGTGATCACAGTTAAAAATCCACATCGCGTAATACGTATATGGCTTTTAAGAAAACGCTCACGACCTTACGTGGCAATTAAGAAGTGACACCTTGTTAACATTAATTGTACTATCAAAATATCAAAAAATTGCTAGTAATTTTTTTGTGTCCTACCAGACCGGGGCATATTTATCGTCTTCACTGCGAGTCCTGGGCCCCTCGTGTATATCCAGTTTCATCCATCCTCGTGTATATATAGTTTCTTCCACCGTAATAAGATGGCCTTTGTTAATTAAATTAAAGTTATAATAAAAAAAAGAAAAAATTTTTACCAAAATTGATATATACAACATATAATTAGGTAATAAATTCAATTAATGTTTGTTAGTTTTTAAACTCGTTATTAAGTGATAAGTATTTTATGATGTGTTGAATAAAGGGATACTTATGTTTTTTTAATCAAAATTGAAATTAAGCTGTACATAATCTTGATACAATATATTCATTTACTTATTTATTCTCCTTTACAATAGCCTTCAATGTGGACTTACCATAGATATATATTAAAACAAAAAATAAACGAATGGCTTATATTACTTGATTATTCAGAAGCAGAGAACTTACTAATACATATA
>NC_052108.1:5973480-5989578 GCF_012273895.1 Zerene cesonia
TTTTTTATATAATTATGGAACGTAATTTAATAAAATAACAATTTTCAACAAAACAGACCGCCGATGTCCAGAGAAGTTATCACTCGGGATTCCAAAATTGAACCAAATGTTAAAATTTTGGAAAATCGGTTGCAAACCCACGGCAAAGCTGTCGATTAACAAAACCGAAAAAAAAACAGTAAAATTGAACCTCCTTTGTTTTTTGGGAACGTCGCTTGAAAAATTGCGTTTTAAAAGCCTATAAAAGTAGGTATGTCGCATATGTTAGTATTATTCATGATATCGTATCATGTAGTGAGGGCAGAAACGGTTTTCGCAGTACATTTTTCACTGTGAGTGATTAATATTTACATTACTTATTTTATTTATTTTATTACTACTTTAATTGCTAATAAATATACGTAATATAATAAATTTCTTTTCAAAATTAAGTATGACTAAAGATTTGATATATTAAAAAAATAAGTAAATGAAAATTATTTTTAAACATTGTTTATTACATCAATTTTGATTAATTTTCAAGATATTGATTTGTTGGTTGAAGGATGGTAATAGGTATGTACTTATCGTGTTTACAAATTATAATATCGTAAGATTGCAATAACTGGTAGATTTTATGTAATCTAATTCGCGTAATAGTAAAGAGTAGAAAAATTGTGTAGCATTTGGTAAAATTAAACTCATTGTTTTTGTTAGAGAATATAATGTGTTTCTTCTAAGTGTACGAAATCTTTTTCAACCTACTTCAAAAAAGGAGACTTCAAGAAAGTTTTTGTGTTTGTCACTTCATTACTTTTGGTGAACTGATTTTTATGATTCTTTTTTTTATTTGAAAGCTGGTGGCCGCCCTATCCTGCCTTGCCCCTATCGTTCCATTAAAATTTGATATAGCCCTTACAAATTGAAGGCGATTTAGTTTTATTATTATTTATATTTTTCTGTGTACATTTATTATCATGAGCATTCACATCATTTTAAGCATATTAGACATTTAAGACAGGCTTGTTACGGCCGATGAACTGAGCTATATATAATATCCGCTGATATTATGATTGTAGCCTAAATAAATTCATTATGTCCACAAGTTTTATTTTTAAATTTACTAAATTATTTAAAAATTAATGTAGCTATTCAATTGATTATCCTATTGATTCTGATGCTCGTGTTAAAAATTTGGATACTTATACTTCAAAAAATACCCATGATTTATAGTAGTTACGTACTATGTCGAGGATTAACTTTTCGTAATGTTAATAAGCCGTTTTTACTCTAACGTCCAACGTCATGTAACGTCTTAGACGTTATGTTGCTCTTTTAAATCTAAAAACACTTGGGATGTCAGAGCAAATCTAATGATATCTTAATCTCAGGAGACTGTTCAGTAGCTTGGAAGATATGAAAAAAGAATATTATGTTATTTAATAAATTCGTGCAATATGTATGTATTATATGCAAGTTACACGATACAATACTTTGTATCGTTAGGGTTATTACCCTTGTTGGTAGTTGGATAAAATACCAACACTTTACTTACATTATTGATAATTTATTACGATCGAAAATATTTACAAAGCTTTGTGATTATTGTTTTGTTTTTTATAGTTTATACTTTTTTGATAATTTTTATTATTATATTTATTTTAAATATATTAATACATAGTTGATACGATAATACTGTGTAAAATTAATAAGTTGTAAACTGTGAAATATGACATATTTATCTTTCTGAGTAGGTACATTAACAACAATTTTATTGCTTTTAAAGATAAACCAAATCTTTATGGTTTTTAAAATGTAGCGATTTTCAAATATAACTTTCTAACGTATTAAATACACAATACATTATATTTATTTGAAATACTGAGTCAATAGCAAAGTTAACCTATAATAATTTTAAAAATTATATGCTACATTTTGTTTTATACAATTGGTAATTCGATGGTGATTACATTATAAATTAATCGAGAATTCGAAGCCGTTCAAGAACCTCAACTACTTGTGAGGTCATACCTCATTGTTACGTACCCATATGACTAATTGTAAACAACATTGACATAAACAATTTTAGGCGTTATCGTTATTACAATTCTATATCTCCTCAACTACAAGTAGTAGACATTGACAATGTCAAAGACACAC
Organism: Zerene cesonia; assembly: GCF_012273895.1. Taxonomy (NCBI): domain Eukaryota; kingdom Metazoa; phylum Arthropoda; class Insecta; order Lepidoptera; family Pieridae; genus Zerene; species Zerene cesonia. The sequence continues at coordinate 5,975,620 of NC_052108.1, forward strand.
AACCAGATTAAGTATATATCATCTTTAAGACAGTCAAAGTTCCAACACAAGGTACAAAACTGTCAAATTTAATAAAAATCAGTTCAGTGGTTTTGTCGTGATTGAGTCAAATGCATAAAAATATCATAGCAGAGATTACTGACGATGTCAGTAAGAAGCTTTACTAGTTTCAGTCGCCTCCTCTCACGATCGCGTTCCCGGACATAAGTGTTTGGTTCCTTGTTTCTAAGATTTCACCATATGTTCGTTCAAATCGGATTTTCACTACGTTACACATTATTTCCTTGCATGAGTTAACTATAATCTTATCTTAATATCCCGTTCCAAACATGGCAATGTGGCAATTACCTCATACGAATTGTAAGAGATCAATTAATCATCCCTCTCCATGTAAAACCGAGTAACGAAGCCAAAAGAAATTAAGTCTATATAAGAATCACCTTCGTTCTTGGGATGACTGTTGAAAAAAATCTGTCAGATTAACCCATTATCTTGAAGAAATGATACACTTATCTTAAGCATCGGGCTGATAACTAGCCCGGAACGAATCGGTCGTGTAATCTATTGCTTATTCGGGGATATAATGGACATTATCTCTATTAATATAAATTTTAAAGTTTCTCTGTCCATCATATTTCTTTTTCATGTCTGCACCACTAATCTCGGTAAGTAGGTAGATCGAGACCCGAGAAATCACATAGGATAGTTTTTATCTCGGAAAACCCACGGAAACGTAACGTTAAGTAGTTCATAGGATTATTTTCAGATTTACAATTGAAAAAAGAACCTTACTGGTTTTATGTTAATAAATCTGTAAAATTTAAACATTTAGGCATTAAATTGGTATTGAATGACTTTAACATGAGAAATTTTTAAAGAATAGAAAATATCGATTACGAAGCGAAGGTGGATTCAAACTTCTAATCCAATACCAAATGGTATAAAATTAGAATCTTTCGCGCCTGTTGTATAAAGTTAACAAGAATCTAACCAAACATTAATGATGAACTCACCTCGTGATATGCACAAGCCTTATAAATATAATTTAGAGGGAAGTTGTCACTTTATTTGCGACACCTGTGTGTGTGTGTGTGTCTTGAGTGGACTAGGCCATATTCTATTTAGCTTTTATCCAAGGTTAACTCGGTCGGAATCGATATAACCTAAGAAAAAATTCTACTCAACGGAAAAATACTAAATTATAAGTATATGCAAGCTGTATTGCGCGGTATTATCCTTCATTATGGTATATTAATAGATGGTACATAATCAACATTACTGTCATGTACCATCAAAATCCATTCAGTGGTTTTCGTATGAGAGTAACAAACATACAAAAATCCATCCTCATAAAATATCAGTAGAGATAAGTACAGTTCAGCACACTCTTCTAGAGATCCGAAAACGACTGAATAATATTTTTTAAGTGTTAAAAGCCGTATTGTAATTCGTATTGTAATTCGTATGATAGACTCATAGCCAAACATTTAACATAAAAAGGCAAAGATAATTGTTTGATTGATGTTCTTTATCCCTCAAGCGACTGTTGCTAATCAAATCGTCCCTTTAATTAGCGGAACGAACCTTCCAATTTTGCTGTTTTTGCAACAGACATGCCTAGAGCCTTTAAAAACAGCCAAAATTAGATTGCCAAATTACCAAACGGAATTCACAAAATGGGACGGAATGACTATATAACAAGCGAAGGCGTATTTAATTGCCAACACCTGCGAGAATTAAATTTTGACTAATCCATCTTATCTTACGAAATAGTTACCTAGTTATGTGAAGAGCGCCTGCAAAATGTTAAAGCGAAGATATTATTTTGTTTGTTATTCACCGCTGTGTTTAAATTCGCCGACGGCTATAATTTGGGGTGTTAGAAGTCCATTTGGGGCCGTTTATAATTGAATATAAAAAAAGATAAAACCAACACCATTGAACTTGGTCGAAAGAAATTTTACCTAACAGAGTATAAGTAGGTACGAATATTGAATATTTGAGCACTTTTAATCAAATTTTTTATGCTTGTAAAATTGTTTATTTATTATTACTTTTTTTTTACTGTTTATTATATACTTACCTATTCCATGATTTTGGGATAAAAGTTTTACAATTATATAATTTCGTAAAAATAATATAGCTGTTACAATTATGACCATTACGTCAAACTAATAATATAGAAGAATGTGATTTTATTGGAAATAAAAGAGAATATGACAAAAATTAAAGGAAATAATTTATTGTCGAACGGAGATCGGGAAGTGGGCGGGGAAATCATATGAGTGTATAAATGTTTTGAGTTTGAGTTTGTGTTAAAAATCGGTTCAAGGATTTTCTATATTTCCGGCAAAACTGCTGTGTTTTACCCATATAAAATAATTAAATGACAAAGTTGTAGGTGTATTAAAGAAATTATAGGTACTTCAGTTCTGAACTAATAAAAATTATAAATAAAAAATATTTTATTATGTTTCTTATAAAATATTTTTAATTAATACAAAACAATATTTATCAACAATATACGAATTAGCAATGCAATTTTCTGATAGTTAGGACAATGGAAATTCATTGTATGTCATGTAAATACACTCTCATATTTTACAACCACTACTCAAAACTCAAGTCATATCATTTCTTAAACATAAAAACATAAATAGCTATTTATGTTTAAGCAATAAGGTCATTATTTATGAATATACTATTTCATGGTGCATGATGTTATAATAGTCTCAAAAAATATAGAAATATGATATCACAAAAGTACGTAGTACATAATAAAATAAAAAACATGATTCGGCAAATTAACAAAGTGGCATTGAAAAAAATCGGTTAATACATTATAATAACAAATCAACTTTCCTTTTACTTTATTTTTATGAAATATTGTGATTAATACGCACACATTAGGTACCTATGGACGATATCAAAACTATTCTTTGTAATTTATATTATATATTTTATTTACATTTTTACATACATTAATGTTTGTTCCAAATCCGTGAAAGTGTGGATTTGCTATAAAATTGTAAATTCACACTCAATAATATCCAACGATTATAATTCTTATTCTGTAATCATTAATAACGTGGTTACTTGATAATGAATGTTTTGTTTATTTCAACTCGCTTTACTGATTAACTGATGTAACCTAAAGTAACTGCTGGACTGCTTCTATATTTACGAAATGTATAAAAAAGTTATAATAAATTTACAACTTATTTTATGTTGATTGACTCAGTTTATCTATAAAACAAAATATCGCAGACCTGTACTGTCTGTCCTCCCCATGCATTTGATAGGCACTTGCTTTGTTTTTTCATATTTTTACAAGTAGGGTTATTCCAAGTGTATCTATGAAGGAGTGCGATAACACATTATCTTAATAGTGAGACAATAAAATTAAAATTTATATGCTATTTTTATAAAATTGATATTTGTTATTTTTATAAAATTTAATTAGTGTTATGTGTACAAAGTAATTTTATATTAATGAATAACATTATGATTGTTTTTTGACTTATAACGAAATCTAAAATACAGAAATTGAACATATTTTGCATATAACTATTATCAACGTAATAAATACCATGTAATAAGTAATAATATTTTAATAACAGCAAACGTCACGCTTATCTCGTTGTTATTGATTTTATTCTATTTGTGACATATTTGATTGCATAAATAGAAAGTTATCTTACACTCACTTTATATAAATTATTATTCACTAAAGAAGTTATGTTAGAGACTGAGGTACTGGGGTGTATTTCAAGCCACTGTCATTAAGGAGCGTTACCACCCATGCATCTTCAGGCAATTTACCTGAGTTTAACAACTTAACAGCCGCAGCAACATTCGCACCGCTGGTATAACCCACATATAGACCTTCTTTTTCACCAATAAGTTTCATATATCGCGACGCTTCTTCATCTGTGACACTGAGGGTGCCATCCAATGTTTCAAAATTGAACAAATTAGGAACGCAGCCATAGCCAGAGCCTTGTAGTAAATGCAACGGTTTTGTAATAGCACAGCCCCGAATAGGTTGCGAGCCCTCAGGTTCCACGACGTAGCACTGAATATTTGGGTTTTTCTCCTTTAAAAATCTCGATGAACCGGCGAATGTACCAGCCGTGCCTACTGTAGCTACAAAAGCATCAACGTGGTGGCCAGTTTGTCTCCAAATTTCAGGTCCCGTCGTACAATAATGGGAGTTTGCATTATCATCGTTATTAAACTGATTCACATAATAAGCACCAGTTTCTTCAGCTATGCGTAGACCTTCTTTCTCAGCTTCTTTAACGTCTGCGAGGGTGACATTGCCGTATGTTCCTTCGACTTGCGGTACTCGGACACATTTAGCACCAAGAGCCTCCATGTGGATAGCTCGTTGTGCACTATTCCCCTTAGACATAGTTACAGTTAAGGGGTGCCCCATGACAGAACAGACTACTGCTAGCCCACATCCTTGGTTTCCAGATGTTACTTCCAGTACAGGTTGACCAGGTTTCAAAAGTCCTTTTTCAAGTGCCATTTTTATCATATGCAACGAAGATCTGCATTTTATCGATGCTCCAGGATTCATAAATTCACATTTCGCTAAAATTCTCCCTGGGCCTGGATGTATGCGATCGAGCGCAACTATTGGCGTATTCCCAATAAGGTCTAAGGCCGACTCTTTTATTTCGTTGTGAATTCCGTTCACCTTTGCCATCTCGTGGTACTTACTATTGCTAATGTCTTGATTGGGTTATACCACAATTGATACTGAAGCAAAGTGGCGAGTGTACGCCGTTTTAAACGGTTCAATGCTAAATGCGACCCGAATATAGTGTCGCCATAGATTGAATTCGAATATAAAGATGACAAGAAAACGTAAATGGTAACCAACTATTGATAGTCATCTGAAATATAAAGATATGATTGAGTAAATACTGATAACAATTATTGCTTTATGTGACCGGTTTATCATAAATGTATATTGTTTTAAGAAATTTTATCAATTTACAATGACTGTATTTGTCCGCTTAATGCAAATGAAGGCATAAGCGAAACAAATAGAGCACAGCTGAAATATTTATTGAAGTGACGATTAGTAGTAGTATTATCTTTTTTCTGCTTTTAGTTGTCTGTTTGTTGTTTCAGGGAGCATTTAGTATTTTTAATCTAAATGCTCCCCGAATCCATCAACATCGGACAACAATAGTTTACGAGGGTATACTTTGACTAGTTTTGCACCCGTTGCTTCGCCTGCATAGTCAAGTAGTCAAATAACCATGGATGTTCAGTTTTCACCGCAGAAAAAGGTAACCTATATCACCTTATTCTCCTTACTATCTGCAGACAGATAATTCATATCATAAAGTCACTCCGTTACTACGGAAGAAAACAAAAACGAAACAAACAAAAGTGATTTGTTTTAGTAATGGTTTAAAATAAGTTACTATCCAAAATAGGAAAATTTACATTGAATGCTTGTCTTTCCTATAAAATATAAAATCATACACTAATTAAAAACATATTTTTTAAGGATGGATGTATATTGTATACGACTGTTTCACGAAAACGAAACTGATCGAATCTGCATGAAAGAAAAGAGAAAGAAGTTATAGTCTGGACTACCACGCTGTCTTCTTCTTGCTTCTGCTCCAATACTACCTACATATTTTATTAGGATAGACGCATGTAACGTTTACCATTTTCACGATTCTTTAATCACTCATTTTATTACGATCTTTGTTATTATATTTGGTAGGCTCTTGGGCGTAAGATTCGATTTTCATCCGATAACTGTCAAGCCCAAGCGCGTGAGGAAATTTTATGCGTCTATCATAATTCCTAAGGGAATATTCTCGAAACCTCGTAACACATACAGCATGCCCTTACTATATGCGCACTAAATAAGCAAATTTTACCATTAGTTATTCGATTTGCGTCTCATACAGCTCGTGCAACCTGCTCTGTCAATCTTGACATTGTTAATGCAAAATATTAACACCTATCAGGCATAAATATTAACTAATTATACTTCTTACTCGTCATACTTACTAATTATATATAGGAAAAATACAGAACATAGTGATTTGTGTGGGATAAATTATTTATTAGCTGCGCCGCGTGGTTTCACCCGCGTAAGTCCGTATCCCGTAGGAATATCGGGATAAAAAGTTGCCTTTATGTTATTCCAGTTGTCCAGCTATCTACGTACCAAATTTCGCTGCAATCGTTTCAGTCGTTTTTGCGTGAAAGGGCAACAAACACACACACATCCTTACAAACTTTCGCATTTATAATACTAGTAGGATAGTAGGATTAGTAGGATTAGGATTTGTTTTACAAACAATTATCAATTAAATGGGCTTCCAAACTACCATCATATTATGAAATTTTTAACAGTTGTTATGCAAAGCGTAGATCATATAAGTTATCGTCGTTAAAAACGCACTTTCATCATTTTTCTCTTTGCGGAAGAATAAATATATACAATTTTGGTTTCAAATCTAATAAAACAAATTGTAATAAATGAATAGATATATTGGTCAAGTGCAAGTAAGATTCGTGACTCCATAGGTTCCGTGCAAATAAGCCGTTTTTTAGCCTCCATTTTTATTATTTTTAATTTCTAACAGAAACATAAAATGTCTGCAATTTTCCACTGTATAACTAACAGTTGAAAGACTGTTGATTTGTGTTACTGCCTAGTGACAAACGGATGGACAGACAGACGGACAGACAGACAGACAGATAGATGAAAGGCGAAGTCTTAGTAAGAGCACGTGATAAGGTCCCGTTTTTCCCTTAAAAAAAATATTGTATTATTTTTTAACTAGGAAGCTAAACTGTTTTATCAACATTATTAGTATAGGTACATTGTTGACTTCGGACTTCCATAACGAATGAAGGATTAGCAAATGTATTCAATAAATCTTACAAACAAAGCATACTAGATATCATAATAACATGATAATCATACATTGAAGTACCAATTTTAGACATCACCGTGTTATCATTGTGTGCTATTGAGTACCTACTTACCTACCATATCAAGAAGCAATTTTTAGCATAGTTACATCATTTATATACTCACGCCCATATAAATAATTTCAGTTCATGAAGATTGATGACAATCTTCGATTATTGAATATTTTTCGATCGGTCTCTAATCTGTATGCCACTACAAAAACATGCCGTCGATGGGTTATTGACAACACAAAAAAAAAGATTAATAATATCAGTACATAGTCTGCCTGATAAAACTGTTATTTTAACTCATGCAGTACTGAATGTAATAGTTTTAAGCTATTGTACATATTAACTTTAATTGATTTGCATTTTATCTAGTGTGTTAATAGCTATCTGTATACTTTCCTTCTTTGAATTTGTATGGGGTAACAAGCAGGTTTTTTTTATATTTTTGTGGTATCTAATATCTATGCTTAATTTCTGAGTTCTGACATACAAAGGGGGGTTAAATTAAAACTTTATAAAGTGGAAGAATCATCGCAATTAAGCAATAAATAGATATTTATTAAGATGTCTTGCTCACTTTATCATGATAATAATTAGGTCAGTGAGTCAAGTAAAAAGCTCGTACGTGATTTAAGCTCCAATTGACTCCTTGGTAGGTTCCTTTTCCTCCGCGCTACGATTATAACAGACGAGTTCTGCAGGCTTCTTTTTCTGGTGGCAAGACTAATGAAAATATTGTAGCGCACAAAATCTATCGAAGAAAACGATGACATATGCATAAAATATTGACGACTTGCCTATTATCCCACAAGGAGACATGGCTTCTATTTGAAATATGAGTATGTACGTCGGTAGGGTTACTAATATCACATGTAACTGTAAGTATCTACATTCTCTTTTATGAGCGTTAAAACCCATTAAAGCACCGAACTATCCTCAAATCAGATTACTAGCGCAGTCAGTACACATGTCAACAAATTACATATCATGTTTGCGCCAACTGGCAAAACACACAAAAAGTGCAAATAGCTGTCACCCCTCCGTCACCGAGCTATTACTGTAACAAGTGGCAATTCCGTGATATTTAATAAAGCAATTTAAATAGTACTTGAACGTTCCAAACTCAGTCTTAAAACTAGTAGTATAAAATAGAATTTATAAAAATTATAATTATAAAAAGACAGATAAATATAGACTCTATTGCTTTGCTGGTAAAGGATAGATTTAAAGGATAGCATAGATTTACATTCGGACCGATGTCCTTTGTGCCCACCAGATGTCAACACAACACAGGACTATTGTTAACAAATAGACGCACAATTGCGCACAATACTACGCGTTATTGTATTATGAAGGCGAACGTGAATGAACCAAATGTCGGCTATTTAGTAATTGGTATTACTGTTGCATCCAATGTATGAATCAATTCACATAGAGCAGTTGTGAATAGTGACAAGTGTAAAATCTAGAGTAGATTTTTATTAGATCTATTGACTAATTAATTATACAGATAACTCATAACATGTAAAAATGGTGGGCTCCAACAATTATAAGTTAACATTTACGTGACATACTTTCGACAAAAACAGATTAACATCATTTACGAAAACCAAATTGCAATTTTTTTGTTCTTGAAATCTAAATGAAACTACGTATTATAATTTAATCACCTATACATTAAACATCGAATAATATTAACCGAATTTGTAAAACCTCTGAATTTAAATAAAACCGTATGAAAAGCTGTTAAAACCATATGTGATTTTCTCAAGTCACCACAATCCACTAATCCATTTACTGAGCTTTAGTTCAATTACATAATAACTTTTAGTTTCTTAAACTTGATAGTGATAATGTAAATAAGTATAAACGTAGTGATTTTTTAACTATGAATTGATGATGTAACCTGAATCAGTAAAACCCATTACATAAGACTGCTAGATTCATTCACAAACATTCTAATGAATGGTTTTTACTATTCAAATTAAAATTCCACGTCAATATATACCTAACTTTTAAATTCTAATGGAACACCTGTACTTATGATAATAATTTATAGCGTTTGGTTTCATTTTCCGAATATTTTAAACATATTCAGCTCGTAATAGCATTAATCAATTAAAACAACTATTAATTCTAATTTTTTTTAATAAATGTTTAAGTGATAATATGAGTATAGTAATTTACACTTTTATTACCTCATTATGTCATCAATGAGCTATTATACATCAATGAGCTATTATCAAAGGACTGAGTTGATTGTACAATTAAACGAACTTAATTTAAGTGAGGTTCAATTGTAATTATATGACAAGCTTAGTCAAAGATGTTCTAATGAACTATTTCGCGGCACACAAAGCGGGGGATGTAATACTATATAGTTATTAAGAACGTCTTGGACAAAGCCAGGTGTATAATCGGTAGATAATTGCCTATAAATTAGAGGAGTCTTTTCAAAATTAGAGCAAAAAATGCATAATCACGCATGTTATTCTAACTAATTATTTCAGAAGTGATGAAAATATTTTGCTTTTTCCATATATTAGTATCAAAGTATCTCTCTTAAGAAACGTGAAACTATGTATTTGATTCATTCAATAAACGTATAGGAGCGTAGCGATACGTATATGATACTTGAGCTTCCTTCAAAGACACCAGATTTATATAATTATCTACAACCTGTGAAATGAATTAATTTATCAATTCCAAAAAGAATATTACCATGATACCCAGGACCTACATCTGATAACCCAATCTGGATAACCAAAATATCGTGTTCCCACGGCGCGCACCTGCAAAGCTAACAATGGTGATTCAAGCCCGCATTCCGTCGACGCCTTACCTCGCCTACGTACAAATAGGGCTGCCAGTTAAACGAAGAGGCTTTATGCCTTTCACTAATAAACACCACGTAAAGAAATGTAATATTACCTTCCATAACTAAAAATAATATCTGAAATCTGAAAACGAAGATAAATATATAAAATAACAAACAATAATTACGATTTAAAACAATCGGAAAACACGTGGTGCTGAATTAAACTATGTATTTCTTTTTTTCAAATAACTAAGCAAACACTTTAGCTAGTTGTCTGTTTTAATAAAAAAAAATATATAATTAAATCAAAACGCTTAACTAGTAAAAACTTAATAGAACAAGTACTATTTTGGTTACTTAATAATTATCATAACTGATCGTTTTCCTTAAACTGCTTTCTCAATTCTAACCTCCTGCACCTAATTTAAAATAAAAAAATGAACAATGCATCAGTAACACTGACCACGTAAAAAAATCCCGTGGGCTGAGGACGCACCTGAGTATTTCACGCAGAGACGCGACGGGGCGGCGCCTGACCAGTTTTCACTCGACGTATGCGACAAAATCGTAATGCTTGTAGCTCTTGGAGTTGTACAAACAATACTTAATACTTCATAGTTACTACATACCTCGAATAGAATTAAAATGTTGGCGACGTTATAATATCTTCATGCTACTGTAATGGCAGTTTTCGGAAGAATTCAGTACCTAATTAGTTATATCATCTAAATCTAAATAATAATTTATCAGGTCATGAAACATTGGTCACAATAGTGGATTTACGAAATCTAGGAATTTGCCGGGATTAGCTTCTTAATTATATCATCTTAGATTATTAATTATAGTATCCTTATCTATCTGTACACCTTAATCTCTCTGGTAACTCGTAGATAAAAAATACGCTATCAATCTTCAAGTTGTATATTTCAAAAAACTTTGATGTTTGATGTCGATGTTATCATAAAGATGTTTTTATTCATTTACAGCAGAAGAATCTTCCAACCACAATTTGATCAAAATAACATGACGTTCAATTATGAACAAACAACAATAGTTAAAGTTTTGCAAGGCACATTACAAGGGGGTATAGCAAGAACAGATAATGGTGTTGAATACTTGGAATTCCTTGATGTACCGTACGCTAAACCACCTATTGGTGAATTGAGATTTAAAGTGGGTAATTAAAAAAATACCCAAACACAAGAACAATCCAAAAATACGCTAACAAAAATCTAAATTATTTCAGAATCCTGAGCCGCCACAACCTTGGGACGGAGTAAGAGATGCAACTAAAATAGATTTGAATCACATATCGTGTCAGTACTACAAAATCGTACGAGGTTCTGAAGATTGCCTGTACCTTAACGTGTACGTTCCAAAGCTACCTCCAAAACAATGTACTTTATTGCCTGTTATGGTGCACATACATGGAGGAGGATTTCTTGATGGCAATGGTACCAACAAAAATGATTTAGGACAAGACTATTTCATAGAAAAAAATGTTGTGGTAGTATCAATGAATTATAGACTGGGCTTACTCGGTTTTCTGTGTTTAGATATTCCCGAAGTTCCTGGAAATATGGGATTAAAGGACCAAATTCTAGCACTGAAATGGGTACAAAATAATATAGAATCATTTGGCGGAGACAAAAACAACGTAACCCTTTATGGAGTAAGCGCTGGAGCAGCATTTATTGATTATTTATTACTGGCTCCAACAGCACAAAATCTATTTCATAAAGCAATTCTCCAATCGGGCAGTAGCCTAAACCACTGGAGTTTCAACCATAATATGAAAGATCTCTTGAAAGAACTTCTTCTCGACCTAAATTTTTCTGAGAGTTTTGATGATAAATATGCTATTTATAAGTATTTACGAAATGTACCATTCGAGATATTAACAAAGAAAACGAAGAAGACGGTAAAAGCTTTTAATACAACGAGGCTCTATTTTGGTTTTGTGCCGACAGTTGAAAAGGATTTTGGTGATGGACAGGCAATAATAACTAAAAAACCATACAAATTGTTTAAAGAAGGCAAATATCACAAAATACCCGTTATAAAAGGATTTTGTGATAGGGAAGGATACTTGACTTTAGGTTGCAAAGTAAACACAATCAATATTTTAGAGCCTAAAACATTTTTTGACCTATGGCCTTATAAAATTGAAGACAAAGACATTATTAAACATAGTGCAACATTTAGTACCATGTACTTAGAAACCGTGAAGACTGAGAGCGATGATAAATACGCTGTCGAATTTTTCAGTGACTTTGATGTTGTATCAGGTGTCTGGTTGCATGGGAATATCTTGGCAAAACACAACGTTCCCGTATACATGTATGAATTTTCATATGATGGCAATTTAAACTTTGTAAAGTTATTACATAAGATCGAAAGAGAGGGAGCAGCTCATGCTGATGACATGGGATACATGTTTAAATTTCCTTGTTCACAGCAAGCGACTGAAGAAGACATCGAAATGAGAAACACTTTAACAACCCTCTGGACAAATTTCGCAAAAACTGGGTAACCACCTTTACATTTTGTATAATAAAAGAGGTTATGGTGAGACTAATAAATTTAGATTTATGGATTACTAAGCTTCGCCCGCGGTACATATATAGCTTATTTCAGTCAGTGAAGTTGCAGAGTTGTCAATGCTCTGGGGACCTAGGGTTTGAGGGCACCGAACTGCTCCGTGCAGTGACGCTGCTCGCGGAGAGCCTGGTCCGAACAAGAGCCACTGGGAGTGCATCCATCATGCATTATTAAATGAATTCTCACATGTTAAATCTGAGGCAGACCTGTTTAGTATCAATATTGTATCATTTGTCGCTAAATGTACGGTATTTTTAAGTCAAACTTTGAAATAATTGTTGTCTTTGTTATGTGTTGGTATATTTTGTGCTGTAAATCAAAGATGTATGAAGAATCAATAATTAAGACGCATACTTAAAAATATGTATTTAAGGGGATTAGTTCGCCCGGGGATTAGTAGATCTTTAGCTGTGGAAAAATAACCTTTTCCAAACACCAAAATTATATCAAAAAATCCCTCCGCTGTGCAAAAGTGACAAATAACTAACAAACACACTTGCGCCTTTATAAATTGAGTAAAGATCCTTATATATGATCGTTTTGTTACAGGAACCCCACGCCAAACGACGATCTCTCTATTCAATGGCCTAAATTTACACCGGATTCACAAATGTACCTCAACATCAATACGAGTCTCACCATAAAATCAAACTATGAACCAAAGAGAATGGCTGTTTTCAAAAAAATATACGACAAATACAAGAAATGAAATTATTTACATTATTAATTGTTTATCAACTATCGTAATGTATTAAAATTGTACTACTTATTTAAAAATGAGTATATTTTTTTCTTTGCTTTTTTAAATGCAAGGTAAAATGATATCAAAATTTTGAGAATAAATTATAGACAACGAATTAAATTAATTAATTAATTACCTACTCAAAAACATTTGTACTAACACTAAAATTCTCAAGCGAATAGAATCTTTGTTATAACTGCTGTAGTTCAGCTAAAATCTGCACTAATATTATAAAGCTGAAGAGTTTGTTTGTTTGAACGCGCTAATCTCAGGAACTACTGGTCCGTTTCGAAAACTGCTTTCAGTTTTAGATAGCCCATTTATTGAGGAAGGCTTTAGGCTAAATATGTAACACGGGCGAAGCCGGGGCGGACCCCTACTTTAATTTGAAACCTAATTACAGCCTAGCTTTGCTAGCAAAGCTGCAGGATAAAGTTAATCAACGATAAATTAATTGTTACTTCGCTACCTCCAATTCAATGAAAATTTAAATTATTAATCACAATAATTACAGTGAAATTATTGTAATATTTTCAGTTTTACCACTACAACGCAAAGTGATATTCAAATTAAACCAGTACTATTAAAAAAGAAACTGATAAAAAACTCAAACAGATAAAATTTAAGTGTACACTTTAAATAAATTATTTTAACTTCAATCATACATATTTATTATCTTAATATATTTAGATAAAAAAATGAAAACACCACTATGTACATGTAAATTTAATTTCAAAAATTAATAACAATGTTCAAATTTGGCTCATATAAAATCTAAGGTCCTAAAGACCTGGGTATGCACAATTCAACAATTAACTGTATTTATAAT
>NC_052108.1:5990578-6002773 GCF_012273895.1 Zerene cesonia
AGAGAATCTGACATTTTGGCCAAAATTGAAAATTGATTCTAGTTTGTAGTTTTAGTTATGCGGTTCGAATTAAATTTGGTTAGACAGAGAACAATGTAGTGAATGTGTATGCTGCGGTTGTGTAATATGTTCGATTCTGTGGAAATGTTATCTTTGCATTTATTATAATAATTGTTATAGATGTGTGTGTATTATTTTACTTCCCTCAATTTACTTGTTTGTTATATAATTTGCAACCTCTTTTCTAATATCCACTCAGTATCGAATTTTGAGGTTATGGTTGGTATGAGGTTAGGTACACAACCCTTTCGTTACATTTGATGAAATAATAACCATCTATAGTAAATAATATCTCTTATCGTACTACTGTTACTACTTATATCAAAACTTTTAAGCCCATAAGCTTGGTCTAATATTGTAGCAAAAAGTCCAGTCTTGTGCAATCCTTTAAAAATTGCTAATCAATTATAAGTAATTATTTTTTGTTAATATCAAGAAAATATTTATTTATTTCACAATTTGTTGCTATATTTACACAAAAATGCATCATTAGCTCAGATAAGTAAACAAAAAAAATATTAATGACTATCACAGTGTCTAACAGATTCACAATTTCTCTTGTACAGGCAAGTACAAAATTTAATGATAGTACAAATTTAATACAACAATATGGCATATAATTGTTATACATAAATAATACTGGCATATACTTAACAATGCAAAACTTATCTATAAAAAGAAAAGGTACATTCAATGGCATAATCCTCACTACTGCAGTGAAATAGCTGTGCGTCGAACAGCAGCAGATAATGCTGGGTTGGGATCAGGAGTTTCTGTAAGCAGTTGTACTGAAATCCATCTACCATCTTCATTGGATTGTCGTAATGCTTCCATAGTCGCTTGAACTCTTTGGCCGTCTTCGAAAGTTGCTGCAGCTCTTACTGGCTCTTTTACCCAATCCATTTGCTCTTTAACAGGCAAAAATGCCTCCTTTAATGCACTAATCATTTTACATAACCCCTTTATATATGGTTTTGGAATGACACTTGATGCACAGCTCAAGTCTTCAATATCTACATAAATAACTTCTTCTTTATCTTGCCTTTTGCCCTCGTCTACATTTTTAGAAATAGTTTTATGTAATTTCCCATGCAAATCTCCTCCACGGACCACTAAGTATCCCTTTTTGCTATACACATATATCTCCTGATTAAAACATAATCCTGGTAAATGATTATTTAAAGTTGCAGTTACCAAAAGGCCTTTGTCCATTTGCAGTTGGAATGTACAAAAGTCAGGTGCAGTCACTTTTCTAATTCCATTAATTTTTGGCGTCTCTTCTACAAATGTTCTGAGTACACCATGTACTTTAACAACCTTCTGGCCACTTAAGTATGAAACTAAATCTATGACATGACTACCAACTAACGTTAAAGTGCCTCCACCCATAGTATCATCACACAACCAATTATATGTGTCTCCAAGCAGTGAACCCATTTGTACTCTCACATCTATTAAGGTTAATTCTCCTGGATTGCCCAGATAGCCCTCAAGAATAGATTTGCGCATGTGACTAAATGCAGGCAAAAATCTCAATGAGTGATTTATAATAGATATAAGTGTTGGATAATACTGTGCAGCCCGCACCATTTTTAATGCCTCAGCTTGACATAGGCCGGCAGGTTTGTCGCAAACCACATGCTTTCCTATTCCTAGTGCCTTTACAGATATTTGCGCGTGTAAGTTCGGAGCACATACTATAAAAACTAAGCTAACATTTTTTTTCAATAAGACATCGTCAATTTTATTTGTGAAGAAAGGTATTTTTAGCTCTTTCGCAGTATTTTCTGCTTCTGGGAGCGTCACACCCCAAATAGCTTCAACTGGGAACCCCTTTTCTCGAAGGAATGGCACTAACACCTTGGCTACAGCGCCAGTTCCAAAAACACCTATACCTGGCAGCATTTTTATAATCTATTTTTTAAATTATTAATAAAACTTTGTACATAATATCGAGCATATGCAATTTATTGAATAAGAGCAATTAAATACATAAAAATTGTAAATATTAGTGCACGGCCAAACAGTAAACAGTGACACTGACGTTTGACATTTAAAAATTTGTGATTTGACAGACACGTCAAATTTAAAACGACAGAATATCTCACAGCAACATACGAAATAATTCGTTTCTACGGTACTTACGTAAAAACAAAACTAGTTTTAAAACAAGTACCATCAAAGCAGGTACTTCATTTTATGTACATAAACGAAATATGATTTTTCAAGTTTTTATCCATACATTTCTGATTTTTCTGATATTTTTCTTATTGCTTTATATTTTTACATTTAATACACAACACGCGGAATTCAGATAATGATTTACTCTACTTTTATGCATAATTCATAACTAAAATTATAATGTAATGTTACCAAATAGACCCATTGTTGGTGAATTTGTAATAAAAAACTTTTAATAGCTACAAAAACGTACCTATTGCGTCAACCTCGTGGGAGTCGATTAGACGCATTTTACTTTAGCCAAGTTTAAATTTTGCAAATTATCCGTTTAGCAGTCCGCCAGTATTAGGTACTACGTAGTTCTTAAGATAAGCTCGATTCGTTAAATAAACAAATGACCATTTTTTTTCTTAGTTCTTTTAATTTTTATTCTTAATATTAATGTGTAATCCTTAGTATCGATTAATTGACAAACCGTACTTGCACAGTGTGGTGGATTATGGCCTGAATTCTCATACTATGCCGATTCAGAAGGATAAAATATGGAATGATGAATGATAATGATGTTGATAAATTCTTTCTGATTCTGATTATTATTTTTTTAGCATTATGCTAGAGCGTTTTCTACTCTCTGACTCTCCTAAAATAACTAGATTGTATAGGAACTTCAATTTCTAGAATAAATGTATTGAATGTGTATTGAATTTTCTAAATTTCGTTAATGACAGGAAAATACAAAAAATAGAAATTTAATTACTTTCATTAATTTAATTGAATCTCACATCTTACACAGTATGAAGGAAATGAAACGATTCGGTAATTCAGACATTCAAATATCTGGTTTGATTTTCTAGCATATTTTTTGCCACGATCTTACAAATTATTAGGAGATATATTACCTATTATTTTAATACATGTAAGTGCTGCAAAGAATAATATTTATTAAGAAAACACGGCGCGGCCGTAAGTCAAAGTGGATGGCGCTTAAAATGAACGGAGCGGGTAAACTCAATGCCTTGAAATCTTGCACCTGGACATGTAGGGCTACGAGTTTTAGTTGTGTTTAAGAAATGAAAATAATTTCAATCAAACAATCATTATGCATAATGTACTAATTATTAGTTACCCATATCCTCTAAGTATTTGATGTCCTTACTAATATTATAAATACTAAGTAATTCTGTCTCTTCGTCTGTGGCGTGAAAAGATAAAGACATAGAGAAAGACTATGAGTCTGTCTTTCTATTTCCACCTCTAAATCACCTCACCGATTAGGTTCAAATTTGATGGAGGTATTAATTAAGCAGGTACCGAAAGTTGTTGCTGTTATGTTATGTGAAATCTTATTGTTGTAAGTAGGGATGATGATGGATAAATGTTCGTTTATAACTCTTTTACGTAAAATAAGGCTGTCGGATCTGTGTTAATTTTGGTACACAGATAAATTATAATCTGAATTTGCACATAGGCTATATTTAATGCAGGTACCTACCTTTAATTCAAAAAAAGGACCTGCATTCAAAAAAAAGGAGGAGTTAACTATTCGACTGTTTTATAAGCTGTGTTTCCTTAAAACTTTATACCGGGAGAAACGATTTTGACAATTCATTTTTATTTGAAAACTGGAACCCCCGAATGATCCCAATTCAAAAAAAAAAAATTAGCTTCGTTGTAACAATTTGCATTTATTTTAATAATAGTTAAAATTATTTCAATTAAAATTTTATTTTCATTATGTAGCAGCCCTAATGACATCCTATTTGCAGCAATCTGTCTAACACCTCGGCTGGAAGTTGACTCGTTCTTGATCACTTCCACAATTAGGAATGACTGACGTCAGGGCACAAAAAGAGCCTATGTCAACTGAAAATTGTTAATACGAAAAGGAGGAAGAAAACCAACGGCATGGAGCCAGTTGCTAGTGTAGGAAATCAATCTATTTGAAAAAATTGTTTTCCCAATAGAACTACTATTTACTGAGTGACAAGGTTTATGATTTATCTCTGAGTTGGGTACTCTTCTCTATATATATTATACTAAGTGTGTAATTTTGCTAGGATTCTATGCAATATTGCTAGGATTTGCGAGGGTACTATTTATCAACATAATTGTTATATTAAATAATTATTTAACTTATCTAAAAAGGTCAACGGGTTGCCAATGCAAACAGTTTAAACCCATTCAAACACTTTTTATTCAGATAACTGTTAGCCCCGGAGGGATTTTACATTGTAATCAGGCTTTATTTAAAAACTACATCGTTGTTTACAGTTTTTTTTACTAATAGTAATTCTAAGCATAATACAACAATAAGTAAATTCATATAGATATAAAATATCTAAAAATGAAGTAGTGAGATGATCACAAAGTATAAAATGGTATTATATTACTGTATTTCGGGGTGAGCAGCACGTGGTGTCAAACAGTATAATGTGTCACGGAAGTGTGACCTACGAAAGAAACCGTCAAAAAATTTCAACTGTAGATATTAATTGGTCCTTCTTCCACTTCGAGAATCTATCAAGATATTGTGTCTGGGTATTATTATATACTCTACTGTGAAGGAGAGCATTGTAAGGATGAACAATTGAAACAGAGATATTGGATTATTTACACTATTTTATAAAAATGTACGTTATAAAAAAACGGTCAATTGTAATAATTACACAATACAAATATTGTATTCTACACTTATTTTCCTTATTCTGAATTAAAACTGTCCATATTTATTTCAGAAGACCATGAACCTTAACATGATCTTCCGAAAATTGGAGAATAATCAAATGACCTATTTCAAAAGCACAAATGCACAAACAACTCGCAAAATATAACTTACGCTTTATATTCCTTGAAAACAATCGATGACGAGGGCTTCTCATTTGTCGAGGCATAATCCTGAAAGCGCAGGAGGGGCGAACTTTAGCGACGCCCAGTCGCCGCCCGCCTTGCGCGCACGCTGCCTAAATTATTCTTGGTAGTGAGTATGCAGGCGCAACACCCTTAGTGATTGGAAAAGGTTTTAGTGAAGTGAAGTTTTCATTGTGCTCGATATGCCGCGTAAACGGGTCAACAAATCACCATCTTTTGAAAAGAAGGATGATTGTCTTGATGATGATGATTTTTTGTTCGACGATACGCAATCCAGTTCAGGTATTTATTTTTCCTTTTTTTTTTGTATATTAAGAACAGATGCGTATTTTAAAGGAAAAGTAAGTAAATTTCTTAAAATTTAAGCTTCATAATGATGAAATTTGTTTATTTAATTAATGTTTCTTTTACGTACCCAATACTTGATAAATATTGTGTTATCTGAGCCTTTGAATTTGTTTTCATTTAATTATATAGGCTCGTCATCCAAAAATGTACCTAGATAAAAGTGCGATATCATAAGCATAGTGATTATGTATGTGAATTTTGTCACAAAAGATATATCGCTATTTTAACATGTTAAAAATTAGAATTTTTATTGCAATATACATATTATAAATGACTAGAATACTGTTTTCCCGGTTTTAGTTAACTTTTTATAACCGATCTCAAGAAAGGAGGGGGTTCTTAAGTCGTCCATTTTTTTTGTATTTATTATCTCATAACTGTTTTCTGTTGAAATCGATTTTGGTGAGTCTTTTTTTATTTGATAGCTGGTACCGTCCCTGCAGTTCCATTCAGACTTGAACTAGTCTAGTATAGTCAGACTATTTAACGTTTTGAAGGCGGTTAGTTTTCTGTTAGAAATAATTATTAATTTATCCTAACAGTCCTTCATTCCCTTTATGGCTTATATCTTAAACACTTGTGCCAATTTTAAGACAATTGTCATCAGCATATCTTTCTAAAAAAAAAGTAGCAAATAGCAAATTGAAAAAAGACAAAAATCTATAGCCGCCAAAGGCGTATACACGTTGACCTAATTATTATAACTTTTTTTGCTATGTATAAAATTATATGCCTTTCACAGGAAGAAGTGGTCATGAGCCGCAACACAGAAACGCAGCTAACGCCAGAGAGCGGGCTCGTATGAGGGTGCTGTCAAAAGCTTTTTGCCGGTAATAGAAAAATCGATCTGCGCTTCAGATAGCTTCTGTTACTCATAAAGTATTTTCATCATCATTCATTGTCATTCATCAGTTCAGTGCCTATTTATCGATACAGCGAAATGGAATCAAGAAATCTAGAAATCCAATATTATAGATATCGAAATCCATCAGTACGATAGTTACATGTCCAATAAATACCTACCACAATACTTTAGAATTTATTGAAACACATGAAGAGTTTGTTTGTTTGCTTGTTTGAACGCACTTACTACTGGTCCGATTTGAAAAATTCTTTCAGTGTTAGATAGCCCATTTATTGAGAAAGGCTATAGGCTATATTTATACCACAGGCGAAGCCGGGGCGGACCGCTAGTGTATAATAAGGAAGTTGAGTTCTGCCGGCAGATGATTCGTAAATTCGAACATTCGTAGACCGCTCTCTTTCTTCACAAACCCAACACAAAAAGATAGAAGATAAAAAAGATAAAAAAGAACATTTTATGTTCTTTTTTATCTTTTTTATTATGTGTATTTAAGCCTTCGTTCGCTAAGAAATAAGATATAAATTGTTAGAAATTTAGAGAACTATGATACTTTTTTTCCAATATGGCGAAGCAAGCACTAAAGGTAGGGAGGTGGATAGGAAGTGGAAGGATATTTAAACACCTCAAAATCTTTAAAAACGACTGATTGAAGAAGTTGAAACTAACTTTCTTTAATAAGTTTTACATATGCAAAAAGTACTGGATTTGGAAACTGTTTAAATTTTTTTTTATGTCATCGTCGGCAATGGATCTAGTGGGTCGCCTGATGGTAAGCGCTACCACCGCCCATGAACATTCGGAGAGGCGTAAAGATTAGGAGAGGATTGACGTGAGGAATAAAGGAAAGGACTGAGAACGGTAAGAAAAAGGATATGGGCCTCCGGCTCTCCCACTCAAAGAACGAAGCACAGCAGTATGCTATTTCACGCCGTTCTTCTGCGGTACTAACCCGGTGCAAGCTGGCCCAATTCGTGCCGATAACAACACATACAAAAACTGTTTGATTAATAGGAAGCTAAATAAATATGTACTAACTGCATATTTCCATGTTGACTGAGGATAATATTTCAGATTAAAAACAACGTTACCCTGGGTACCTGCAGATACTAAACTGTCGAAACTGGACACACTGAGACTTGCTGCTTCATACATCGCTCATTTAAGGGCTTTGCTGCATGAACCGCGGTCGGCACACACCCCCCCGCATCCTTTGAGCCTAGTATGTATAAGTGATTTATTATAACAATAGAAGGTATACTTAAAAGTACTGCCATTGTGCGTTTTATAATTATCTTGCCGTTTTTTGTTTTCACTTGTAAAAGTGCTATGGTTTCACCGGTCGTGTCATGATATATTATACCTTATACCTCCTAGACAAAAAGAATATCAAACATACATAATTTTTCAATTGGAGAGAGCCTGATCTTGCTTTGCCAGCTTGCACTCATAATACTTGATCAGTCAAATAAAAAATGCTTAATTTATAGATATTATATGGGTTGTATATAAGATTTTAAAAATCCCACATACGCGCTGGTTCTCTTTAAAAAATGAATATCAGCTCCCTGTATCAAAGGTACTCATAGTATTGAATAATCCTCTGAAACGAATGTCCTCTATAATGAACCTACACGACCATGAATATTAGGTAAGCTTATTCGGAAAAGCAATGATTTTAAGTTAATGTTGAGAAGTGATAGATTAAATATCGCATCAGACACATCTATAGGAACAAACTCAGATAATAAAATAAACAAATGAATTACAATTAATATGACGATGCAATAGCGACGCCAAACGAGTATATTCGCTCAAAAATATTTTTTTATCCGGAAACTCCTTCAGAACGTTATAAATACATTATGGTTCTTAACTGGTAACACTATTAATTCATAATCGATTCAAAAATTTGAGAAAGAAAATTGAACCCTGCATTAAAAAATAAGCAATTTCTTGTAACCGCGTTTGAAAAAAGGTGAAGCAGATCGACCGCGTAATTGTTCACAATTTATTTGCTGTCGGCGCGTCATTTAACACACCTCGAGACCGTAATGAATCAAGGGGCTTTACCAAACGCCAGCGAGACTAAATTCTGTCATCGGAAGATTATCTGACACGTTCCGCGAAGGGACAGCGGGTGATCAATGGACGGATTAGTTTTTATACAAACACCAATTTTGGTTAACTAGCTTTTATTGATTAATTTGTTATCGAAGTAATTGTTGTCTTGATTATTATTGTTTTTATTTGTATGTAATTTGTCGTAGCATACAATAATTAATTTGTCAGTAAAATGCATTGTGTATAAAGTTAATTTTAATATTGGAAAATTGGGAAAAAAGTTTTTGACTGAGTCTTTACTGTGTATATTCATTATAATATCAGTTGGGTCTAGCTAAGCTGTATATTACCTAAGCTTGATTTTAGAACATCTCTCTTACGTAACCTCAGCGTTATAATATTTAAAAAGTAATAACCTACGGTTAATACTGACTATAAATGACTTTCATATTATCTATCCAGATCTGCGATATGATAATACAATCAAAATAAAGCAAATATATCAAAAATTAAGCACTTTCCATATGGCTGTTCATTTGTGATTATATGAAGGAGTTATTATATAATTCAAAATTGACGTACAGTAAAGGAAACGCAACTCAATATTTAAAGACGTCACTAATATTATAAAGGAATAGATGTTTGAAACAGACAAAAAAAAAATCAAGGGTCATCCCATAACACAAATAAACATTTCAAAAAGTGGTATCGACAAAGATAGAAACAAAAAAATGCAAGAACAATAAACACTCGTTTTACGCGGCGCGCTGACCAAAAGTTTGCAGCTGTTTCTGGTATAAATAAAATTTTATTCCGGACGTTAAAGAGATACTCCACTTTTATTGTTTCCCTTGATCGTATGTTGAACTGTACTTAAAGTTGTAATTAAAAAAAATACTTTCTTTATACAGTATTATTAAATAACGTTGCTATCAAATCCAAAATTTTTTTGGATTCCTCTCTGCGAATGTATGTGCGTGAAATTCACTGACCATTTCTAAAAATATGGATAATAGGTACTAATAAACTTTGCCACACTTTTAATTTACTTCCTACGCCGTTTTTACCTATATGGCTATTTGTGATCACCTACACAATACGGAATCATGATTCTAGTTTCTACTTATAGTTGTTTGATCTGAGAATTAATTATCAGTCATTCAATGCATCAGCTTTTCTCTTGTATATATAAGATTTAAACAGGACCGATGTTTGTTGCCAATAAATGCCGTAACTAATTAATCAATAACTATTAAATTTTGCTATATATCTTTATCAGGGTAGGTAATTTATAGAAGTTAGCGCAACTTAATAAGAATGAAAATTAAAAAAAACGCACGGCGGTAAACACGCACATAACAATTCAAAGAATTTTCATTTAATATTTAAACATCCCTTCAAAAAGCCAAGAAATCCATTATTTCTTTTTCATATCGTACTTATGGGTATAACTTTTAATTTGTTACTAAGTTCTAACATATTAATGAGTGATTAACCACCAATAAAAAATTTACAAACTACTTTATGGTTTTGGTCATAATAAATTCAGAAAATAGGTCGACATATGTTTCTCTCTGTTTGTTTGTGCACAAAAGGGTCGATGATACAATTTAGCACTTCTAATATCTGAAAACGTTGTGTGAGGTCCGATTTTAAGAATTCATTGTGAACTATGATTTTAATAAATATCCTATTTCTTTATAAACAACACAATAATATTTAAAATAGTAGATACCATTCGAATTTATTATTGGTTTTAGCATGTGTTATTTTTTTTACTTATTCTTATAACAATCGAAAATAAATTTTATAAAAAAAAATCATAAAGCCTAAAATATATGTACTTACCAATTTCACTACCGTAACTCATGTCTGCATTCGTATAATTGATTAATTATTCGGAAGTAATAATAACCTCTTTTTCAGCGTGGTAAAAAAAAATATTTTTTTCATTGTTAAATAGAAAATGTCGAAAATGCCTCCACAAGTGTAATACAAAAACGTACATATGTGATAATAATAACATTATTTTTCAGGCATGGCCATTCACCTTTCAGCATGGGGGTTCCCTTAGTTGTGCAATTTCTCAGCGATGGAATTTGAGCCCGCAAATTGATAATGCGAATCGCAATGTTTCCACCCAAAGGGACAATGTTCAGACAAGTGCCTGTAATGAGAATTACGCACAGGACTATTCTGAAAACGATTACGACGATAGAAACTATGAAGAAGCTACCAACGAAGCGTCTTATTCGAATACGCAGTTCTGCAATTATGGTTATAAAGAGAATTATTATGAAATGAGAAATTCTTATTCTGATGTTATGAATAATGTGTAAAATATACAAAGATATGTATTTGGAAAAGTGTATTTAATAAAGTGTATAGTATACGAATAAATGCATAAGAAATGTAAAGGCCTTTTAGGCTTTAGTATAAACTGTTGGCTGTATGACATTTTGAACCAAAGATTATTAATAAATATATCCCAGAAGTAAACGTGCAAAATAAGCATTTTGTATTGTTATTTTAGAAGAATAGGTACTAGCTGATCACCTCGGTAGGCATGTGGTACGTAAAAAGCCTATATCACTCAGTGAAGATGTAAATTTCTATTGATGAGAGAGTTTCTTACGTTTCTTTATAAGAAACTAGCTGCACCCGGCAAACGCTGTTCTGCCTTACTCCTATCGTTTAGTGGTATGAAAAATAGATGTTAGCCGATTCTCAGACCTACCCAATATGCTTACCAAATTTCAGAGGAATCGGTCAAGCCGTTTCGGAGGAGTATAGAGACTAACATTGTGACACGAGAATTTTATATATAAGATATTAGTTTAGATTCCTAATATTAACAAGAATTTTACACATAACTTTCCGACAAAAGTCCAAAGATTATCATCAAAGTCAAAGACTCAAAAATCTAATTGTTTTATTCTTAACGCTCCTGCGTTTACGGAGGAATTAAAACACTAAATAGTGAGGAAATCTTACGCAAAATGTTGTTCGATATTTAAATTAAAAGCTGTCTAAACGTTTGCGTGTAGCACAGATGAAAGTGGCGTCAAAGTGGTAATCCGATAGTTTTCCGCTCACAGAATCTGACAAAACAAACTGAAATAGTCCGCAAAAAATATCACACGTCGGAACTCAGTCCTGTTTTTCGTTTGCTTTTAAGTTTTAAATGTGGTTGTTTCATTGGTTTCTTCACTAATTAAGGGCTGATTTGATTGGTTTAATTATAAATTAATTACTAATTTTGTTAATTGGCCTGTCGTTGGACATTTACTGGTGTATTTTTAATTATTGTATAATACTTTACTGGACGGATAAGTTTCCAAAGATTGAAAATTCTGCTGTTATAAATATGTTCACAAGAAACATAATTCATATTAATCACTAAGTTGTTTAAGTTTTTCTTATGTCAGAGCGAAGGGATAAACCACGCTAATAAAGGGTTTAGGAAGGGTGAGCAAAAGGATAATGGCCTCCGGTAGCATTCATTCGTTAGTATGCAATAACTTCAAAACCCTTCAATATCACGAGTTCCACGAAGGTATATTATATGTATATATGTACCTTATTTTTTCAATCTTGTTTAACTTTCTGTTAATATTACTAGATTATTATTTTATATATTATTAAATCTCTCACTGCTTTTTCTATGATCTCTCACTCGGATACAAAAATAATTCACATCTCTACATTTTCATGACAACCGAATATATTTATATGTTCTAAACGTTTTAGAAAATAAGAACGAAACTTTTTAAATGAAGCTACATATTATTTGCTTTATGAAATTTAGTGTG
>NC_052108.1:6003773-6007728 GCF_012273895.1 Zerene cesonia
AAATTCATGAAAGTTCAAATCATCAAAATTGTAACAGTGAAATCGAATATATTTTACAAGGAGTATAAGGGAGACATTAAGAACATCAACATTTGCATACTAAATCGTCGAAGTAGCAGTTTTAAATCCTTGTTAATATACCAATTCGAAAATGCGTTAGTGTTCCCTTCACGTCACAACAAAGTAATTTAATGATATAATTTTTGTATCGAAAGATGTTTAGGAGGCTAGAGTGAACATAGACTGCTTTTCATCGCAGTGAAACATCTAATTCCACTAGGATATTATTTTGACTACGCGTGAAGACGGACGCCACGCTAGTCAATTCAATTTTATTATTATTATATATATTTTTTATTTATCATTTTTTTCTATTTCAACCTGAAAATGTGTACCAAACCGAAAAAAATGAAAAAATAAATCTATGATTGAAAGTTCTATTTTATTTTAAGCATATATATTCTAGAGGACAAAGGATTCGGGTAAACGTCGGGCTTTTTGGTGACTTATTAAAAGGAAAGATGATTTAAAGGTTATGTGTATATATTAATAAAACAACAACATAGCCAGTGAAATGTTTATTATCCGTATAAATATTTAAACATAATATTATGTCAGAGCACACAAATGAGTTTAAATTATTTACAACAAATGATGTAACTTAAGCGAGGCAACATTTTGGTAAATTTGTTTAAATAATTACACTAATTAGCATTAACTAAAGCGAAGGTGATATTAAATTCACTCGCTTCACGCTTACATAGACTCACTAGCATTGATATAATGGCGTTAAAGTATTTAAATGTTAACAGACACGTTATGTATTATAGGTTCCTTATTTTTGCGAAGTTATAAATAAAAAAAGTATATCAGAATTAACATTCAGTGCTGACAATTCTATTAATACCTTTTTTCACATTCTTTATAACACATAATGATTTAAATATTCATGTTTTTTTTTCAATTAAGAGTTCAATTATTTTGACTAATTTGATGTCATACATTAATAGGTAGAAACAGATTTAACTTGCATTTTGAATTGAATGAATTTTACTAGTATTAGTAATAAATTTAATATTTGCAAATTCATTTGCAAGTTTCACATTGTAGAGCGTTTTGTTATTCAATTCATATTCTGATTTGTCAGGGCTCAGTGAGAAAATAGAAAAAAATAGTTAATTATAACCTATGCTTCAACCGTATAACGTGTCTATTTTTAATATTAAATATATAGGTACAAAACATTTACGAATTTAAATACAATGTAAACAATCGATTAAACATTTATTGTAT
This sequence comes from Zerene cesonia, assembly GCF_012273895.1. NCBI lineage: Eukaryota > Metazoa > Arthropoda > Insecta > Lepidoptera > Pieridae > Zerene > Zerene cesonia. The sequence goes on from NC_052108.1 coordinate 6,005,067, forward strand.
TGCTTCAGTAACTATTCGATTTCCCAATCGATAATTATTATTAATTGATTACATATCATTCTAACAGTATTCAGAATATTATAAGTTTTGTAAAAAAACTATTCTACGCACATATTCGTGTTGCATATTCCTAATAATATTATGTATCTAGGATTTAGCTGTTAAGTGGACATCGGTGATATTATACAAAATAAATTTCTATTATCAACTAAATTTCACAGTTTCCACTACATTTGATATATGAACATTAAATTCTGTAGACGGTCTTAACACAATAATGATATAAAAAGGCAGCTAATGTTTTTTTATCTGTGATGTGCCATATATTAACTGTTTTGAGTCTGTCTATTCAAGTCAAATTGAAATGAGACAAGCTGTCTTATTAGTTTAAGACATAACGTCAATGTCAGATTCATTAAATACCAATTAAATTGAATTTACAAAACCTGCACGAATATCATGTCTGTATGCAAAACCATTAATTTCGCTAGTTCACTAAAGTTTTACTGCTCCCATCCAAGCACACACCGGCAGACGAATTTAATTCGATCTACCCCCAAACACTAATATCCTGTATCATCAAATCCGATAGTATACTCACATAAATTAGTAAAATATTATTCCTACCACGTTTTTGGCAGTCTCCTAGCTTTTATCATACGCTTAGATATACCGTAATGATCATTATACTATATCAACCCAATATCATTAATGATACACACGCTTTAAGCTAGGTGTGTTATATGTACAACAAACGTCACTAAATATATGCGTTCGACGAAATAGATTTTTGACAAAATCTTGTTTTTAGTTTAAATACAAAAAAAAAACAATGTATTTTAAATGAAATATCCGTGTCGTATCTCTCATAACACTTCACACACGCAAATTAACGCACACAATAAATAAATATTATATAATTGTGACAGGGATTACATTTCGCTAGTATTATTTACATTACCTTAGTATTCTAAGTCGCCTTAAATATTATTGCTTAAAACACTAAAGCGTTACCAAAATCCATACACCGCTTATGATGAAATACAACATATTAGCTAGTTAACAATACTTGTAGAAAAACACTTTTCGAGGCTTCGGCCACGTAGTGGAAGGAAGAAATAGACAGACCTAATATGTCCCGGCAAGTTCCCTCCCGTGGGACTACCGGGATAAACTCTGTCATTTCTCGAATCTCAAATTATGTCTGTTTCAAATTTTATCGATATCGTTTCGTTACTATAGGCGTGAAGAATAGGCAGACGGTGTTGCCTTCGCATTTAAAATATAGTAGGGTTTAAATCGAGACATTTATAGCCGGTTTCACAACTTCTGGGTATGTCCTGTATAGTCTATTTTATATCAGATAAAATTACCATGAATGTATGGCAACATACGTCAAAGTGGGAGATTTTATAAAGAAGTCGTGATCGCCTTTAATTTTTACAAACTAATGGTCGATAAAAAAAATTAAAACATGTTATATGAAAAAGTATAAGAAAAACGGTGTATGAATTTTTTATACGCTAATTTCATAACGATATTACTTCATGAATTCCCTGTAAAATGTCTTTTTAGAAAGAGAGCAATTGAATTGAATGTATAACACAAAGTTAAACTTATTTATTATTTAAAAAAGTAATGATGATTTTCGTCAGTTTTTTTATGAATATACAATAAAATGACAGTAGTATAACACTCTTTGAAGCTATTATTGCCAGTTACAAATATAATCGTCGTTACAATACTTCATACTATAGCTAAATTAATTATTGCAATTAACTTTTTGTGCGTATAATCTGTATTTCATAAAAAAAAATTACAGTTCACAATAAAAGTTCCACAATAAATATATATTCAGTCCTTCGCTTCTGTGTTAGTAAACGTATCATATAAATTAAAAATAAACTTTATACAACATGATTTGAATACATAAAATAAGTAAAATCATAAATCAATGATACTGTGATTATAAAATTATTTACAAATAAACTTAAAACGACCAAGTGACCTTGATTCTAGAAAGAAATCTGCGCGACATCGGTTATTTGGTTTCAAAAATCTCAGTATAAATGTTCGAAGAGATTACATACAAAATTTGATTACTATTTATAGTATAGCGAATAAGAAATACGTTATTCTAGTTTCTAAATTGAACTTTAAAGCAACGAATATTTCCTTAGATAATCTTAAATCGACGCATATAAACACTAAACTACCTGCCAGAAAATATACTGATGGAGTTGGATGTTGTTCGCTTACGTACGAGTGTGGCTTCAACTGCAACGAAAAAATATCATTGTCATAATTATATTCATACATGATGGAATGAATTCTTATTTGATATGATTAAATGTCCCTGGACAAAAAGTTATAAAAATTTATAAAGCACGCTGATATTCGGGTCAATCCTAAATCACTTAAATTAAAATAAATTGATTATATTAAACCTTAGAATAATAACACCTAGAAACCTATTACGCACAAGAAAGCAGCTCAAGAAGAAAAAGCTAAGTTTTGTATGTGTGTGAACGTAAGCACGTAATGGTGGAGCGTACACGCATCAATCTGTTTTTGGCGTCACTTTAGTTTTTTTAGAGTACAAGATTAATCAAAGCAGAGGAGGAGACTAAAGGAAACAAGTGGCCAGTGTGTCGGAAGACGG